>NC_091957.1:54689932-54774932 GCF_031021105.1 Erythrolamprus reginae
CCCCTATTGTCATCGAAGCTCTGGGTGCAAATCTTCATCCAACATTTAGAAATTGCAAACTTACTGGACGGGACACAACTTAATTTGCGAAAATGCTGCCCTCTTTGTATCAGCACAGTGGTACCTTACTTACAAACTTAATTCATTCTGTAACCAGGTTTTTAAGTAGAAAGGTTTGTAAGAAGAAGCAATTTTTCCCATAGGAATCAATGTAAAAGAAAAATAATGTGTCCGATTGGGGAAACCACAGGGAGGGTGGAGGCCCTGTTTCCTGCCCTCCCGAAAGATTTCGAGAGGCCCCATAGTGGCTTCTCCCTGCCTTTTCCGGCCCTGTTTCCTGCCAGAAAATTCCTAGAGAGGCCCCACGGAGGCTTCTCCCCAACTTTTTGTGTGTAAATTTTGCGTTTCTTCAGACAGATGACGTAGCTGCAGCCATGTTTCAAAATGGCAACTGTCAGTGATGTACATTACAAGCAGCATTGAATTTCTCACTGTAGAGAAAGAAACTGTTGGGAACATTCACAAATGTTTGTGTAGTGTTTATGGAGAATCTGCAGTCGACAGAAGTACGGTTAGTCGCTGGGCACAGAGGGTGAGGCCATTACAGTGCAGAAATGGCTTCGTGACCAGAACAAGGAGTGGTACCGACAGGGCATTCACGCCCTTGTGTCTCGCTGGAGGAAGGACATAGAATGGGACAGAGATTACGTAGAAAAATAGGGAGTGTACAGATGGTATATTCCCCCTGCTACGTTAGCAAAGATTTCCCCAACACTATCAGACACATGTTGGAAGTGTAAAAACGAAAGAGGTACCGGTACTTTTTTCCATATGTGGTGGTCATGTCCTAGGATACAAAAAATCTGGAAAACAACTCATACTTGGCTTTCAGAGATTACAAAAGAGGAAATAGAATTCACCCCGGAAGCTATGCTATTAGGAGTTTGGAGAAAACACTACTCAAAACAAACAATGCTTCTTACAACACATATAAACACTGCAACAAGAATTGCGATAGCACAACTCTGGAAAAATGACCAGACCCCAACGGAAGACTTAATTATAGATAAGATATATACATGCGTGGAGATGGACAAACTCACTAACTCAATCAAGGGAAACAAAATCATGGAATCAAAACGAACATGGCAAAAATGGCATGAATGGGTTCAAAAGAGAATATAGAAACAATATACTACGAAGCAATAGTACAATTGAAACAATCTACAGCTACCTTGTAAAAAGTTTTATTTACCAGTTAGTGAACGTAATAAATATTAGAATATAAAAGTATGAAATATAATGTATATAATGGAATGTAACAGGTAAAAATCTACTATAAGAATGTTAATAGAGATGGTTTAAAATCTGTAAAACAGAATAATATGTGATTTGAATTATATGTGAAAACTTAATAAAGAAAATATTTAAAAAAAAGAAAAGAAGAAACACTCTTCTTTCTTGTGTGTAAGTTTCATTGTGTTCAATAAATAATTGTTAGGGAAAAAATGTGGTGCATTGCTTTCTGGGCGACCCTCATATTAAACTAAACTCTGAACTGCACAAATTCTTTCTGAACCCCTTTGGATCTTCACAGCCCAGTCCTGTCTCCCTTCCTTTGTGAAATGGGCCAGGTCATAAGCCACTCCTTTTTTGGTGACCTCTGTGGTCAGGAAGCTCAGCTGCTCCACCCAAAACACCTGAACACAAACCTCCTAATCAATGAGATGCTTCTAGGTTAGGTTTATAGGTTTATTGGATTTATATGCCGCCCCTCTCCGCAAACTCGGGGCGGCTCACAACAATAATAAAAAACAGTTCTGTCACATATAAGCTTGTGAACAGGGACTGAGATCGGACATCTTATCCCCCCCCCCCATTTCAAACCAAGAAACGATGAGGAAATATTAATTGTTTCCCCTTCTCGGATGCTGAGCCTGGGAAATCGGGTGCTTGAAAACTTTCGCTTCTTTAACTCTGTTTTACTTCAGGGGGGATCAGCTGCCTGTGGGGTTCATGGCAACAGATCACAGAGCCACGATTGACCCCTGATTGTTATCCGCATGGTAGATTACACTCTTCGCAAAGGCCAAGAGGCCTTCAGGATTCGGTTACAAAAACAACATGTAATTCGCAGGCTACATCAGGATGGCAATAAACATTGGTGATATTCAAAACCCTGTCTTTCCTTCCTTCCTTCCTTCCTTCCTTCCTTCCTTCCTTCCTTCCTTCCTTCCTTCCTTCCTTCCTTCCTTCTCCTTTCCCCCCTCTTTCCTTTCATTTTTCCTTCCTTCCTCTCTTTCCTCTTCCCTTTCCCCCCTCTCTCGTTCTCCTCTCTCCTTCCCTTCCTTCCTCTCCCTCCCTCCCTTTCTTCCCTTTCATTTCCCCTTTCATTTCCCCTCTCTCCTTCTCCTTCTTTCCTTGTCCACCACCCTCTCCTTCCCTCCATCCCCCATTCCTTCCTTTTCCTTTCCACTTCCTTCTTTCCTATCTTCCTTCCTTCCTTCTCCTTTCCCCCCCTCTTTCCTTTCCTTTCTTTCTTCCTTCCTCTCTTTCCTCTTCCCTTCCCCCTCTCCTTTCTCCTTCTTCTCTTTCCTTCTATTCCTTCCTCCCCCTCCCTCCCTCTATCTCTTCCTTCCCTTTCATTTCCCCTCTCTCCTTCTCCTCCTTCCTTTTTTCCCTCCCTCCCTTCCTTCCCCCTTCCATTACCCTCTCACCTTTCTCCTTCTCCTTCTCCTTCCTTCCTTCCTTCCTTCCTTCTCCTTTCCCCCTCCTTCCTTTCATTTCTTCCTTCCTTCCTTTCCTCTTCCCTTTCCCCCTCTCCTTTCTCCTTTCTCCTTCTCATCTTTCTTCCTTTTCATTTCCCCTTTCATTTCCCTTCTCTTCTCCTCCTCCTTCCTTCTTCCCTCCATCCCCCTCCCTCACCCTTCATTCCTTCCTTTTCCTTTCCCCTCTCTCCCTCCCTCCTTCCTTTCCCTTTTAATCACTACCCTCTGCCCTCCCATCCCCTCTTTCCCCTTCCCCCGTTATGCAAAAGCTCTGCCTTTTCAAAAGGAAACCTTTAATGAATCTATTTGGGTTGCTAAAAATATAGAGATCTAAAAAAAGAAAATGATTTTTAAAAAAAGGCCCGAAGATTTTATTTCTTCATTCCATGCCCTTTTTTATTCATTTAACATACTAAACAGTTTTTTTCCTGAGAAAGAAAAGAGGGCCAATGGTAAAGAACAGAGGGGGAGAAAAAAGAGAATACGGGATGATTAATTAAGCCCAGCTGACAAAGAGACGGTGGAGAACTGTCCTTAAATTGGCCAACAGACTTGTCAAACAAAACTGTCCCGAGAATTTTGTCTGTCTGAAGAGCAGGAACATTTGGGCTTTCCCAAATATGCCCACGTTACACCAACACCCCGCAGTCTGTATTGGTTGCTGATCAGTTTCCGGTCACAATTCAAAGTGTTGGTTATGACCTTTACAGCCCTTCATGGCACCGGACCAGATTATCTCAGGGACCGTCTTCTGCTGCACGAATCCCAGCAACCAGTTAGGTCCCACAGAGTTGGCCTTCTCCGGGTCCCGTCAACTAAGCAATGTCGCCTGGCGGGATCCAAGGGAAGAGCCTTCTCTGTGGCAGCCCCGGCCCTCTGGAACCAACTCCCCCCAGATATTAGAACTGCCCCCACCCTCCCTTGCCTTTCGTAAACAACTTAAAACCCACCTCTGCTGCCAGGCATGGGGGAACTGAGATCCTCTTTCCTCCTAGGCCTTTACAATTCTATGCATGGTATGTATGGATGTATGTCTGGTTTTTATATTAATGGATTTTTAACCATTTCTAATACCAAATTACTATTGTACACTGTTTTATTGTTGCTGTTAGCCGCCCCGAGTCTCCGGAGAGGGGCGGCATACAAATCCAATAAATAAATAAATGAATAAATAAATGAATGAATGAATGAATAAATAAACAAACATTTACTGTGCTGGGTGTGTATGTGAGAGAGAACGGGGTGGGCTGTCGAAATCATAAAACTGACTGTTGTTGGGTTTTCCTTGCCTGTCCCCCCTTTTTTAAAACTTTTAACTTCCTGAGCCAGCACTACTTAATCAAGAATGCAGCTATTTCCTTTCTTTCTCTCTTTCTCTCTCTCTCTCTTTCTTCTGGCTCATTAATTTAACTAATCCAGAACTCAGCCAGAAGGCGGTGGAAGAGTATGGTAACACTTGGAATAATTAAAAGGGAGAGGAATAAGATATTGAAGGAATTTGCTTTATTCTTGGACAAGTTCGTGGTGGTGGGGGGCTGGAGGGCTTTAGATGCTAATCGGAATTAATTTGGCACAGGGGGAAATGGGGACGATTGGGGGCATTATTAGAATAGAATAGAATAATAGAATAGAATAGAAAATAGAATATAATAGAATAGAAAATACGAATAGAAAATAGAATATAATAGAATAGAAAATAGAATAGAAAAGAAAACAGAATAGAATAGAATAGAATAGAATAGAAAATAGAATAGAATAGAAAATAGAATAGAATAGAAAATAGAATAGAATAAAAAATAGAATAGAAAAGAATAGAATAGAAAATAGAATAGAATAGAAAATAGAATAGAATAGAAAATAGAATAGAATAGAAAATAGAATAGAATAGAAAATAGAATAGAAAAGAAAATAGAATAGAAAATAGAATAGAATAGAAAATAGAATAGAAAAGAAAATAGAATAGAAAAGAATAGAATAGAAAATAGAATAGAATAGAAAATAGAATAGAATAGAAAATAGAATAGAATAGAATAGAAAATAGAATAGAATAGAATAGAATAGAATAGAAAATAGAATAGAATAGAATAGAATAGAAAATAGAATAGAATAGAATTCTTTATTGGCCAAGTATGATTGGACACACAAGAAATTTGTCTTGGTGCAGATGCTCTCAGTATACATAAAAGACAATATAGATTTGTCAAGAATCATGAGGTGCAACACTTAACGATTGTCACAGGGGTCAAATAGGCAATTAAACAATAATATTAATAAAAATCTTAGGATACAAGCAACAAGTTACAGTCATGCAATCATAAGTGGGAGGAAATGGGTGATAGCAACAGTGAGAAAAAACTAGTAGAAATAGAAGTACAGGCTTAGTAAAAGGTTTGACAGTGTTGAGAGAATTATTTCTTTAGTAGAGTGATGTCCTTGGGTGCCAAAAGCTGGTGGGCATACACTATCGTGCCCACACCCATAATTCAAGGCCTGGGGAGGATGAAAGTAGCTTCCCGTACTCCGGAGGCTGGAAACGGCCTGTTTCCCAACTTCTGGTGGCCCCAGTAGACTCGTGTTTTGCCTTTCTCAGGCTCCAAAGGCTTCCCTGGATCCTGGGGAGGGTAAAAACGCTCTCCCCTATCCCCCTGGAGGCTCTTTGGAAGCCAAAAATGCCCTCTCGGAGCCTCTGTGCAAGCCAAAATTCACACATGCATGTTGGAGCTGAGCTAGGGCAACAGCTCGCGTGCCAGCAGATATGGCTCCGTGTGCCACCTGACCTTCTACACCAGTGTTTCTCAACCTTGGCAACTAGAAGATATCTGGACTTCATTTGCTGGCTGGGGAATTCTGGGAGTTGAAGTCCAAATATCTTCAAGTTACTGTTGTGGTTAGCTCTGGCCCAGCTCCTGCCCCAAGGACTGTGGATGTGGGGGAGACATCCACATGCTGCAGTCCTATTTTGCCCTCCCCCCCGGAGGAATCTGCTGATGGAGGCTCCTCTGACCAAGAAGACATGAGTGACAGGGAGGAGGAGAGTGTGGCAGACAGCTCAGAAGGAGATCAATTATCTAGCTCCTCCTTGGATTTGGAACAAGAGTTGATGATACAGCCACGCATGCGGAGAGCGATGCATAGGCAGCAACAACTGAGAGATTATTATCAAAGAAAATGAGGCCACCTGTGGTTGGGTGGGGCTGTGGTCATTAGTGAGGCTGCTATAAATAGCAGCCTGTGGGTTTGGCCATTGTGGAGGATTATCTGATTGTTGTGTTTCGTGACTGCCTTGCTGACTTCGACCTTTGTGTGCTGATTTTCCCCCCGCTTTGAAACTAAACCAGAGCAAAGTGTGTTTCACTTTGTGAAAGAAGAAGGACTGTGAATTGCCTCACAGCTGCAAGCTAAGTATCACAGAACTGATAAGGGACTTGTACAAATTACCAGTTTGTTTGGAGACGAGTGCTCTTTGCTCTACCAAAAGAGGGCTTGGTTTAAGTGAATTTTCATTATAAAGAACATTGTTTTGAATTTTCAAACGTATGTGTGTCTGAAATTTGTACCTGTGAATTTTTGGGAGGAGTCTACCAGAGAGCCCGACGGAACAGTTACCAAGGTTGGGAAACACTGTTCTACACAATACAAATGAGGATACAATTCATGCGTTCGCGATGCATCGCCCCAGTGTTTAAAGAGTTTGCTAGATATATTAAAGGAACAGCCGAGACAGGCAGCAAGGCTAAATGAAAAAGGAAAACAAGCTGTTTGCTAAAGTGATCTCCGAGGATATTAAGAATTCACTTTATTTTCTGTTCGCCTCTCACCCTGCCCACATAATTATTGAGAAATGCAGGTAGCTGTTTGTCTTGTCATCTATAACAAATGCATCCGATCCCTTGACGGGGGCAACCTCAGCCCCTCTCCAAAGTCTAGCTCAGGAAGGACATATTGTTCTGAACATTAGGGCACTGTCGTTTACCCCCTGATTGTTTTGCCATGTTCTCAATTTGCACACTCCCGTCTTTGGGCACGAAGGCCATTCATCGATCGGGGAAGGATTTGCTAAAAATTTGTTTTGTGACAGCCTTGAAATTTGTACCCTCAGGGCACTCCAAAGCTACGGGAGGAGTGGAGCTCTCCTGGGAAAGAGGTTTGAATCTGGAGGCTTGAAAAGTCAAGAATTGGGTCTAATGGAAGAGATTTTAGGCTGGGAAGAGAGAGAGAGAAGGGGAAGGGAGGAAGGAAAGAGAGGGGAGGGGAAAGGAGGGGAGAGGAGGAGTGAGAAGGGAAGAGAATAAGAGGGGAAGGGAAGGCAGGGAAAAGGATGGGAGAGGAGAGGTGGAGAGGGAAGGGAAGAGAAGGGGAAGAGAGGGAAGGAGAAAGGAGGAAGGAAAGAGAGGGGAGGAGACGGGAGGGGAAAGGAGGGGAGAGGAGGAGTGAGAAGGGAAGAGAATAAGAGGGGAGGGGAAGGGAAGGCAGGGAAAAGAATGGGAGAGGAGAGGCAGAGAGGGAAGAGAAGAGAAGGGGAAGACAGGGAAGGGGAAGGGAGGAAGGAAGGAAAGAGAGGGGAGGAGAGGGGAAAGGAGGGGAAAGGAGGAGTGAGAAGGGAAGAGAATAAGAGGAGGGGGGAAGGCGGAGAAAAGGATGGGAGAGGAGAGGCCAAGAGGGAGGAGAAGAGAAGGGGAAGGGAGGGGAGAGAAGGGGAAGGGAGAGAAGGGGAAGGGAGAGAAGGGGAAGGGAGGGGAGGGAAGAAGTGGAGTGAGTAGGGAAGGGAAGAGAATAAGAGGGGAGGGGAAGGCGGAGAAAAGGATGGGAGAGGAGAGGCCGAGAGGGAGGAGAAGAGAAGAAGTGGGGAAGGGAGGGGGAAGTTTATTCTTCAGTTTTCATTCCTTTCCAAAATATCAAAGAATGGATTTTGCTGATTTGAATGAAATGATCCGCCCATCTTGCTAAGACAATGCCTCTTCTCAAAAAAAAGTCCTTCTAATTATGCCTAATTTATGGGGAAATATATTAAAATCAATCTAAACGTTATTGCAAACGGTCGTGACATAGGCTGCGTCCCAGAATTAGAGAGCTCGGCAGTTGAAAGCCACCACAAGGATTGTCTAGCCATTAATGACTCGACATGTGCAAAATTGATGTGAATTAATCATGGTAATCGATTTAAATGTAATTAGTTGAACGGTAAGACTGGAATTTGTGTTGTACAAAACAGCAATTAAAGTTATTGTGAAAATAGATAATGTTTTCGACGAATACGGCTGCTATTAAAAATAATTATCAGTGTCTATAGAAGTTTAATGTTTCCAACAACTATTTCCTACAAGAATTGCATAAAACTAGGGAATGAGGAGAGATCCTAGCCTTGAAGTCTCAGAAGAAAAACCAAACAGAAGTACTCTGAGAAGAAAACAGTATTTGGAATACCGTGTCACATTTGGAATACTGTGTCCAGTTCTGGAGACCTCACCTACAAAAAGATATTGACAAAATTGAACAGATCCAAAGACGGGTTACAAGACTGGTGGAAGGTCTTAAGCATAAAACGTATCAGGAAAGACTTCATGAACTCCATCTGTATAGTCTGGAGGACAGAAGGAAAAGGGGGGACATGATCGAAACATTTAAATATGTTAAAGGGTTAAATAAAGTCCAGGAGGGAAGTGTTTTTAATAGGAAAGTGAACACAAGAACAAGGGGACACAGTCTGAAGTTAGTTGGGGGGAAGATCAAAAGCAACGTGAGGAAATATTATTTCACTGAAAGAGTAGTAGATCCTTGGAACAAACTTCCAGCAGACGTGGTAGATAAATCCACAGTAACTGAATGTAAACATGCCTGGGATAAACATATATCCATTGTAAGATAAAATACAGGAAATAGTATAAGGGCAGACTAGATGGACCCTGAGGTCTTTTTCTGCCGTCAGTCTTCTATGTTTCTATGTTTCTATGAAAAAAACCCAGAAGAATTCTGAGAAGGACTATAAATAGTCCTTTATAAAACATCACTTGTGAGAGTATCAACCATGTGAAGTGGACGAGACAGGAAATATGACCAGATGAGCTACATCAACAGAATCCAGCGAAACTGAAAGTACAAATCTCCCACCATCATTTTTATGGTCTGAGATCTTGGAGTGGGTTCCTTTTGAGATGACTGCCCCATCGACCACTATGATCATTCTCTTGGCTGTGTCTCTTCTTGCCTGCAAGATCTTTCCCACATAGCACTACAGAAAGTCGTCCTTTGATCAAAATATTTGACTCGTTTTTAAAAACACATTTCCTTGGAGATTTTCTACATTACGAGAAAGAAAGAAAGAAAGAAAGAAAGAAAGAAAAAAGAAAGAAAGAAATAAGGAAGGAAGGAAAGAAAGAGGGAAGGAAGGAAAGAAAAAGGGAAGGAAGGAAGGAAAGAAAGAAAGAAAGGGAGGGAGGAAGGAAACAAGGAAGGAAGGAAGAATAAAAGAAGGAAAGGAAAGGAAAGAAGGAAGAATGAAAGAAGGAAAGGAAAGGAAGGAAGAAGGAAAGAAGGAAAGGAAAGGAAAGAAGAGGGAAGGAAGGAAGAATGAAAGAAGGAAAGGAAAGGAAAGGAAGGAAGGAAAGAAAGAAAGAAAGGGAGGATGGAAGGAAACAAGGAAGGAAGGAAGAAGGAAAGGAAGGAAGGAAAGAGGGAGGGAAGGAAGGAAGAATAAAAGAAGGAAAGAAGGAAGAATGAAAGAAGGAAAGGAAAGGAAGGAAGAAGGAAAGAAGGAAAGGAAAGGAAAGAAGGAAAGAGGGAAGGAAGGAAGAATGAAAGAAGGAAAGGAAAAGAAAGAATGAAAGAGGGAAGGAAGGAAGAATGAAAGAAGGAAAGTAAAGTAAAGGAAGGAAGGAAGGAATTCTTCTGAGGAAAATGAAAGTTTCAAGCCTAAATTGCTCATCAGGATCATTGTTGAGAGATTATATACCTACAGAATGTGTTTGATTAAACCCGTTTTAAAATTCATTTTCTCTCCTCACCCTTCTGCTTTATTACTGTTCTTTCTTTTTTATATTAATGAATGATCTTATTCTGGGAGTGGGGGGAATAAGTGTGGTCCATAAGAGAAATACACCCTCCCCACTACACACACAAAGGGTGTGTAGCACTGGCTCTTTATCCATGGGAAAAAACAACGTACCCAAGAAATCCATCTTGGAAGATTTGATGTGAAAGACTGTCGACGCAATTCCATTTACCTATTTATTTGTGTTCTATTTCTCAGCCTCTTTTTCAAGACAGCTGAAGAGCCTTTCCTACTTTTAAGCGTACATCCTCCTAGCAAAAAGGTATGTATGTATGTATGTATGTATGTATGTATGTATGTATGTATGTATGCATGCATGTATTTATTTATTAGATTTGTATGCCGCCCCTCTCCGAAGACTCGGGGCAGCTAACAACAATAAAGAAGACAATGTAACAAATCTAATATTAAAAATAATCTTTAAAAACCCAATTTAAAGAACCACTCATACATACAAGCATACCATGTTTAAATTCTATAAGCCTAGGGGGAAGGGAAAAATTTCAATTCCCCCATGGCTGACAACAGAGGTGGGTTTTAATGAGCTTGCGAAAGGCAAGGAGGGTGGGGGCAACTCTGATATCTGGGGGGAGCTGGTTCCAGAGGGTCGGGACCACCACAGAGAAGGCTCTTCCCCTGGGTCCCGCCAAATGACATTGTTTAGTCGACGGGACCCGGAGAAGGCCAACTCTGTGGGACCTAACCGGAGTTTCTTGGAGTCACATCTGAATGACCCGCTTGAAAGGCTGGGTTCAGCCAAGCCAAGCCAAGGAACTTTCAAAAGTTACTAGGAATGTTCTCCAACCATACCCAGTTCCAGAAAATGGGCATTTTCTTTGGCAAATGGATTGGTGGCAGATCTTAGGTTGCTAAGAAACATTCCATTTCTGTGTTGTCACACTCAATCTGCCTTAGCACCATATCAGTAATTAATGTAATTACAGCGGGTGCAAGGAACGTAACCCCCGTGGATATTTCTTACATATCTCACAACCAGAGTGCGCTTCATTTAACTCAGTTCTCCGTATCATCTAACAGTTCCAAAAGGAGTAAGCAAAATGAATTCTCCAAAACACACATCTTAATCTAGATGGCCAATAAGTCCTGTCTTTCAAAAATAACTACAGTGGTACCTCGACCTAAGAACGCCTCTACTTATGAACTTTTCTAGATAAGAACCAGGTGTTCAAGATTTTTTTTGCCTCTTCTCAAGAACCATTTTCTACTTACAAACCCGAGCCTTCAAAATTGTAACCGGAAAGGGCAGGGAGAAGCCTCCGTGGGGCCTCTCTAAGAATCTCCTGGGAGGAAACAGGGCTGGAAAAGGCAGAGAGAAGCCTCTGTGGGGCCTCTCTAGGAATCTCCTGGGAGGAAACAGGGCCTCCACCCTCCCTGTGGTTTGCCCAATCGCACGCATTATTTGCTTTTACATTGATTCCTATGGGAAAAATTGCTTCTTCTTTCAAACCTTTCTACTTAAGAACCTGGTCGTGGAACGAATTAAGTTCATAAGTAGAGGTACCACTGTATTTGATCTTTTAGTCTTTCCACACCCAATCCCCAAAGAATGCACATTTAGCGTGGAATACAGTTCTCCTTTGGGTCTTCTGCCCCAGACACAATTCACAGTAGAGTTCAAAAGTATATTTTGGGGACATGAGTTGCGGAACGAAAAGGAGAAATTAACTTAGTTACAGAAATGCTCATGAATCCTCACCCAGGCTTCTCAAGACATTCGCAAAGGTGTAGGAAAAAATATATAGGTATGTTCAACTTGTTTCTGATGCCTTCAGAATTACATTGATTTTGCAGAATGTAAGGTTTAATGCCACACATACTGCGTCCATAAGTGAGATTTTCCTCCCTCCCTCTTAGCTATTTTGCATTTTATTTACTTCTTCACCCCCCCTCCCCAAAACACACACAACTGATATATTGTAGAGTAAGTCTTGCAGGACCTTGGAGAGCTCCAAAGTTCTCAACTCATTCCAATATTCATACTACTAATGAGAGGAAAACTAGTTTTGACTACTTCTGCCCAGTGATGGGCCTCGTAGGTAAATCAGTAGCTAATTTCTACACAGCTAATTTCACCTTAGTGTTCTGTCCTCCTACACTACTAGCCAGTGGTCTTTTCAGTTGGCTAAAAGGACATTAAAAAAAAAACCAGCCAGGAGTCTGACCTTTCTTTTTTCCGCTTTCTTCCTCCTTATATTTTTTCTTATGCTTGTGAGTATGTATGAGAGAGGGAGAGGGGGAGAGGGGGGAAGAGAGAGAGAGAAGGAGAGAGAGAAAGGGACAGGGAGGCTAGGAGAGAGAGAGAGAGAGAAAGGAACAATGAGAGGGAGATGGAGAGGGAGGGAAAGAGAGAGAGAGATCGAGGAAGAAAGAGAGGAAGAAAAAGAGAAGGTTCTTGTGCTAAGAGTGGTCAATTGACTTTTGGATCAGCTGGTGAAAGTCAATCTATATTGATTGATTGATTGATTGATTGATTGATTTCCCAAGGCCAATCCACAACATTGCATCTTTAATACATACTATAAAATAAATCTCCCTATAAAATTAGCATTTCATCAGAAACATGAAATGGTTCGCAGGTCGTTCGCTGCTTTTGTTAGCTTGCATCACGCATTATAAAAATATCATTTGAGCAGAAATCCCAATTAAAAAATAAATAAAGTATTGGGCTACTTTGAATAGGAGACAAGTCTAGCCCCCATCTATAGTAAACAATACTCGACGAGAAGTGAACCTCCTGATTTTGTTGGGTCAAAACATCATCGCAGTCACAAGGGCTAATGGGAACAAATTTGATTAGGTGTCCACTGTCATTTCTATGATTCAAAGGCATGCTGCGTTCCGCCATGGTTTAATTTTGGCTTAGCTAGATGAGCGAAATCAGACATTGTGGTTTAATCAACAAACACAGCTTAACCAACCCGTTGCTTGGAGCAATGAACTGATTCCCTCCTGTCAATCTTTCTAAGATAAAGTTGACTTGGCGTACATAGCAAGGATTGCCAGAGAATGAGAAATAATTGCAGAGGAAATACAATCCCCTACTTTTCCCTATGTAATGTGAAAATAAAATAAACATGCTTAAAGATAAATGAAAACATATTCCTTCGGCTTTTAAAGACATTTGGAGCCTTGCTTTCTTTGGCAGACTCCATAAATGTAATACTGCCTGATAACCTGATTGAAAATTAGATCCTATTGTTTTATAAGGGGTTCCAGGCTGTCTGAGTAAATTTTTACCCCTAAAAAGCCAACGAGGGATTGGATTTCCCCCAGGCAATAACATTTTTTATTTATTTATTTTTTTTTAAGAAAATGCCGTTGGCTGCAGACTGAAGTTTGCTCTACCCAGAATCCAGCATTCTCTTCCCTATTTCGAATTATGAAGAAAAATCACAGCCATCTGTGGGTGTCAACAAACTCAAACTCAACCCAGACAAGACGGAGTGGCTGTGGGTTTTGCCTCCCAAGGACAATTCTATCTGTCCATCCATTACCCTGGGGGGGAAATTATTGACCCCCTCAGAGAGGGTCCGCAACTTGGGCGTCCTCCTCGATCCACAGCTCACATTAGAGAAACACCTTTCAGCTGTGACGAGGGGGGCGTTTGCCCAGGTTCGCCTGGTGCGCCAGTTGCGGCCCTATTTGGGCCGGGAGTCATTGCTCACAGTCACTCATGCCCTCATCACCTCGAGGCTCGACTACTGTAATGCTCTCTACATGGGGCTACCTTTGAAAAGTGTTCGGAAACTTCAGATCGTGCAGAATGCAGCTGCGAGAGCAATTATGGGCGTCTCTAAGTATGCCCATATCACTCCAACACTCCGCAGTCTGCATTGGTTGCCGATCAGTTTCCGGTCACAATTCAAAGTGTTGGTTATGACCTACAAAGCCCTTCATGGCACCGGACCAGAATATCTTCGGGACCGCCTCCTGCCGCACGAATCCCAGCGACCGGTTAGGTCCCACAGAGTCGGCCTTCTCCATGTCCCGTCAACCAAACAAAGCCATCTGGCGGGACCCAGGGGAAGAGCCTTCTCTGTGAGGGCCCCGACCCTCTGGAACCAGCTCCCCCCTGAGATTAGGATTGCCCCCACCCTCCCTGCCTTTCGTAAACTCCTTAAGACCCACCTCTGTCGTCAGGCATGGGGGAACTAAACATCTCCCCCTGCCCATGTTGTTTTGCCATTGATTGATTGACTGTGTGTCTGTTTTTATATACATTGGGATTGTTTTATGAATTTATTAATTTTAAACTGTAATTAGATTGGTGGGCATTGGATTTGTTATTATGTACTGTTTTTATTATTGTTGTGAGCCGCCCCGAATTTGCGGAGAGGGGCGGCATATAAATCCAAGAAATCTAATCTAATCTAATCATCTCTTAAACATGTCACAGGATATGCCATATTCAGCTCTTACAAAAAACTTAATTTTTTTTGCAAAATTAAGATTTTAAAAACCGTTTTCCTCCAAAGCTATTTGGGTTGAGGTTCAGAATGGCATGTCATTCCCTATATCTCCTCAAAAGTTTCTTTCCCCTAAATTTTGGGGGCCGTTTTGGTTATCTACTGAAATATTTTGATACTTGGAGAATGGTAATAATGGAGACAAAGGGATCACTCATTAGAGCTGAAAATATTCTGGCATCCATATCAAAGATGAATTTGCATGATTTGCTTTGGCCTAGCATTATTTGTCTGAGAGATAGCCAAAGATAATAATAATTAAAAATGCAGTTTATTGTAGATTGTTATCAATCATTGCCAACCATGTGGAATGCCTGTCTTGGTTAATATTGATTGAACATCCTGCTTAACATAAAGATTATTTACTCAGTTCTCTGTCCTGTTTAAGGTAAAGGTTGTTTACTCAGCTGTCTGTTCTGTTTACGGTAAAGATTAAACTAGCAATCACCCTTATTTGACATGTATCTCTGTACAATTCAGGGGTTTCTTTAAATATTAACTTGCTACTGGTTAGCTATCTTTAGGGTAAGTCAATCTTTGTAATTGTGGACTCAAGAGGTTTGCTATACTGCCTGCTACCGCACGAATCCCAGTGACCGATAAGGTCCCACAGAGTTGGCCTTCTCCAGGTCCCGTCGACTAAACAATGTAGTTTGGCGGGCTCCAGGGGAAGAGCCTTCTCTGGCGGCCCCGGCCCTCTAGAACCAATTCCCCCCGGAGATTAGAACTGTCCCCACCCTCCCTGTCTTTCGTAAACTACTCAAGACTCATTTATACCGCCAGGCATGGGGGGAGTTGAGATAGCTGTTCCCCCTAGGCCATTACAAGCTATGCATGGTATGTTTGTGTGTATGTTTGGTTTTATAATAGGGGTTTTTAGTTGTTTCATTATTGGATTGTACATGTTGTGTTTATTATTGTTGTTAGCCGCCCCGAGTCTGCGGAGAGGGGCGGCATACAAATCCAATAAATTATTATTATTATTATTATTATTATTATTATTATTATTATTATTATTAATATTAATAATAATAATAGAATAAAGACAGATGTCTGAGGAAGGAATTTCTCAACCCAGAGAGATTTTTTCCTAGCTTTGCTCAAAAAATCATGTCTCCGTGTCCATGATTAATATAGAACATAACCTTGAACATATACTAATAGAGTTGAAAGGGACCATGGAGATCTTCTAGTCCAGGGGTAGGCAAAATTGGCTCTTTTATGACTCATGGACTTCAACTCCAAGAATTCCTGAGCCAATCGTGCTAGCTCAGAAATTCTGGGAGTTGAAGTCCACATGTCATAGAAGAACCAACTTTGCCTACCCCTGTTCTAGTCCAACAACCTGCTTGACCAGCAGACACTATACTATTTCAGACAAATGGTCATCTTTTTGAAAGCCTCCCACAAGCTTCCCACGGCTCATCAGTTGTGAGTTTGATACCCCTGAGCTAGAACAATTAACCAGTGGAATAATCTCATCACCGGCTCAAGGTTGACTCAGCCTTCCAGCCTTCCGAGGTGGGTAAAATGAGGACTCGGATTGTGGGGGCAATAGCCTAGCTCTGTTAAAAAGTGCCTTTGCTAACATGTTGTAAGCCACCCTGAGGCTAAGGAGAAGGGGGGCATAAAAATTGAATGAATGAATGAATGAATGAATGAATAATTTGCCTCCAGAAGTTGTGAATGCCACAACACTGGAAACTTTTAAGAAGAGGTTGGATAACCCTTTGTCTGAGGTGGTGTAGGGTTTCCTGCCTAAGCAGGGGGTTGGACTAGAAGACCTCCAAGGTCCCTTCCAACTCTACTATTCTATTCTATTCCATTCCATTCCACTCCACTCCACTCCATTCTATTCCATTCTATTCCATTCTATTCCATTCTATCTTATCCTATCCTATCCTATCCTATTCCATTCCATTCCATTCCACTGTACTGTACTTTACTCTATTCTATTATATTCTATTCTATTCTTAGACTGCAGGACAGTCAAAAGAGATATTAGCAATGGAACTTAGGAGCTACAGACAAAAATTGCTAAGAGGCAATCACCATTCAGAAAAACAGCTGTTCCATAGAATGCAAAGAGTTTCGTGCAGTGTTTTTTTCCCACTTAGAATTCTTAACTGAGTCACTGTAGTGACTCATGGAGGATAAAGCCACTCAGGGCAATTAGTGATGATGGCTGTACATTGCCTCTAAAACCAGGGCTGTGACACACCTTGCAATATTCTGGGAACCACATCAGGGGAGAACACTGCACTCCTCTCTGACGTTGCACTTTCCACAAATAATCCGTTTTATCGTAATCAAAAGCCAACATGGGTTTGTCAAAAACAGATCATGCCAAATTAATCTTATTGCATTCTTTCACAAAGTTGCAAAATTAGTTGACCAAAGGAATACTGTCAATATAATTTACTTGGAGTTCGGTAAGTAAGGCATTTGATTAAGTAGATCATAACCTACTGCTACTCTGTTTCCTTCCAAAGTAAGACATCACCTGATAATAAAAACTCAACCCGGATAAGACGGAGTGGCTGTGGGTTTTGCCTCCCAAGGACAACTCCATCTGTCCTTCCATTACCCTGGGGGGGGGGGGGAAGTATTGATCCCCTCAGAGAGGGTCTGCAACTTGGGCATCCTCCTCGATCCACAGCTCACATTAGAGAAACATCTTTCAGCTGTGGCAAGGGGGGCGTTTGCCTAGGTTCGCCTGGTGCACCAGTTGCGGCCCTATCTGGATCGGGAGTCACTGCTCACAGTCACTCATGCCCTCATCACCTCGAGGCTCGACTACTGTAACGCTCTCTACATGAGGCTACATTTGAAGAATGTGCGGAAACTTCAGATCATGCAGAATGCAGCTGCGAGAGCAATCATGGGCTTCTCTAAATATGCCCATGTTACTCCAACACTCTGCAGTCTGCATTGGTTGTCGATCAGTTTCCGGTCACAATTCAAAGTGTTGGTTATGACCTATAAAGCCCTTCATGGCATCGGGCCTGAATATCTCTGGGATCGCCTTCTGCCGCACAAATCCCAGTGACCAGTTAGGTCCCACAGAGTTGGCCTTCTCTGGGTCCTGTCGACTAAACAATGTCGTCTGGCGGGACCTAGGGGAAGAGCCTTCTCTGTGGTGGCTCCGACCCTCTGGAACCAGCTTCCCCCAGAGATTAGGATTGCCCCCACCTTCCTTGCCTTTCGGAAACTCCTTAAAACCCACCTCTGTCGTCAGGCATGGGGGAATTGAAACATCTCCCCATTGCCCATGTAGTTTCTGTGTATGATTCGATTGTTTGTTTGTTTGTTTGTTTGTTTGTTTGTTTATTTATTTATTTATTTATTTATTTGTCCAATATACAATACATATGGAAGAGAATAGACATTAAGTAATATATATGACGATAGAAAGTAAAAAGAAGAGAAGTAGATGGGAGGGAGAGAGTATATATGATATAAGAGATAAGGAGAGAATATATATAGATATAGATATAGATATATAGATATAGATAAGGAGAGAATATATATGACATATGAGATAAGGAAAGACAATTGGACAGGGGACGATAGGCACATCAGTGCACTTATATACGTCCCTTACTGGCCTCTTAGGAACCTGGAGAGGTCAATCGTGGAGAGTCTAAGGGAGAAGTGTTGGGGGTTGGGAGTTGACACTATCGAGTCCGGTAATGAGTTCCACGATTGTGTGCTTGTTTTTTTTATATATTGGGGCTCTTTTGGATTTTTTTAACTTAAAACTGTAATTTAGATTGTGAAATATTAGATTTGTTGCTATGTTTTGTTTACAATTGTTGTGAGCCGCCCCAAGTCTACGGAGAGGGGCGGCATATAAATCCAATAAATCTAATCTAATCTAATCTAATCTAATCTAATCTAATCTAATCTAATCTAATCTAATCTAATCTAATCTAAGAAGCCCTATTGGGTTTTTATGTGCATGGCAGTAAGGCCAAGTGCTTATTTCAAGGTTCAAAAAATATAAGGCAGGGTCACGGTAGATAAAGTAAAAATATGTGGGTTAGACAGCATCACCACCAGATGGATTCGGCAAAAGAAGGCTAAATTCAGGAGGTTTCTTCTAAATTTCTTCTCTTCTCTTCTCTTCCATCCATCTTGAAGAGGGGTAACATAAATCAATGTGCCATCTTCCCAATCTGATAAATCATTTCCAGATTGATTCATTTGGAAGCAACTTAGTTCCAGAGAAAGATATGAGTCTCTGCTTTCTGCTTGTGGGTTTGTTTGTTTGTTTGTTTTTGTAAAAAAAAAAAGTTGGCCTTTGGCACCAGGAGATCATTTTCTTTTTTTCCCTTTTTAATCGATCCCCTATCAGGAATGGATTGCCTTGTATCTGTCACTTGAGCATTTATTTGACAGAGATAGCTACTATTGAGACCACAAGTCTTCGCTTCAAGCCATTTAACGTGACAGCTCCACAATAGTCACTTTCTATCCATAGAAAAAATGGTGATTTAGTAGTGATGGGAATGTAATAGAATTGCCCAACCTGTCACTCAGCTTCCCATAAGTTCTCTTGGTGGAAAGTTCTTCCACAAAGGGCCGGAGATGAAATGAGATAGGAACACAAGAGAATCAGAGCATCAGTAGTCAACCCAAATCTTCTTGATCTGCCAACAACAACGTAGCCGTCTCTGTGCTACAACCAGGAGAGCTTTTTACTCCGAAGAGGAAAACAGAGCTAAATGGAGAGGTGAAAAACAGAGCATCTCTTTGTGGGTCATAAGTCATTTTTTTCAGGAAGCCCAATTCACTTAATGACTGTTGTGGTTAGTTCTGGCCCAGCTCCTGCCCCAAGGACTGTGGATATGGGGGAGACATCCACATGCTGCAGGCCTGTTTTGCCCCCGGTGGAATCTGATGATGAAGGCTCCTCTGACCAAGAAGACATGAGTGACAGGGAGGAGGAGAGTGTGGCAGACAGCTCAGAAGGAGATCAATTATCTAGCTCCTCCTTGGATTCGGAACAAGAGTTAATGATACAGCCACGCATGCGGAGAGCGATGCATAGGCAACAACAACTGAGAGATTATTATCAAAGAAAATGAGGCCACCTGTGGTTGGGTGGGGCTGTGGTCATTAGTGAGGCTGCTATAAAGAGCAGCCTGTGGGTTTGGCCATTGTGGAGGATTATCTGATCGTTGTGTTTCGTGACTGCTTTACTGACTTTGACCTTTTGTGTGCTGATTTTTCCCCGCTTTGAAACTAAACCAGAGCAAAGTGTGTTTCACTTTGTGAAAGAAGAAGGTCTGTGAATTGCCTCACAGCTGCAAGATAAGTATCTCAGAACTGATAAGGGACTTGTACAAATTACCAGTTTGTTTGGAGATGAGTGCTCTTGGCTATACCAAAAGAGGGCTTGGTTTAAGTGAATTTTCATTATAAAGAACATTGTTTTGAATTTTCAAACGTGTGTGTGTCTGAAATTTGTACCTGTGAATTTTCGGGAGGAGTCTACCAGAGAGCCCGACAGAATTAACAATGCCCATGATTCACTTAACATCCATGGCAAGGAAGGTCGTAGGTCGAGAACTATCTGTATTGATAAAGAGGCCTAGACTCTCCCGAGATTTCTCTCCTCGTCGGAATTCCCCAAAACCTCCACTTCCCCCTTAGCTGTTTTTACTTTAGAAATTATGGCATTTCATGAAAAGCTTATGTATTGTTTTGGGAAGAGGAGGCAAGCTTCTAATCTCGCCGTAGCTAAACACAAACCTTTATTTGATTTATTTGGCAATCTTTATAAATCTGCTTTTATGTTTTATTTGATTCCCAGCCATTAGCCTATGCGAGGAAGTAATGCTAAAATATACATCATATCAGCATAGCACATTAATCTACATAAATCTAACCTGCTCGGAGGCTGTTTCAGGTTAACTTTGCAGAAGAGAGAGAGAGAAGGAGGGAGAGAGAGAGAGAAAGAGAGAGAGAAAAGAGAGAGAGAAAAGGAGGGAGAAAGAGAGGGAGAGAAGGAGGGAGGGAGAGAGGGGAGAGAGAGAGAAGGAGTGAGAGAGAGAGAAAGAGGAGGGAGAGAGAGAGAGAGAGAGAAGAGAGAGAGAAGGAGGGAGAGAGAGAGAGAAAGGAGGGCGGGAGAGAGAAAAAGAGAGAGAGAAAAAAGAGAGAGAGAAAAGGAGGGAGAAAGAGAGAAAAGAGAGGGAGAGGGGGAGGGAAAGAGAGAGAGAAGGAGGGAGAGAGAGAAAAGAGAGAGAAAAGGAAGGAGAAAGAGAGAAAAGAGAGGGAGAGAGGGAGGGAGAGAGAGAGAATGAGGGAGAGAGAGAAAAGAGAGAAAGAGGAGGGAGGGAGAGAGAGAAAAGAGAGAGAGAGAAGGAGGGTGGGAGAGAGGAGGGAGGGAGAGAGAGAAAAGAAAGAAAGAGAAGGAGGGGGAGAGAGAAAAAAGACAGAGCGAGAAGGAGGGAGAGGGAGGGAGTGAGTGAGAGAGAGAAGGAGGGAGAGAGAAAGAAAGAGAGAGATTACAGTAATTCTGTTTATAAGGTTTTAGGAGTCACTTTTTCCCCTCCAGAGTCCTTGGCAGGAATACAAATGTCCTCAGCTTAAAAAAATGTTATGTTTAAATTAACTGCATCATCATTAACATGGTTTTATGTTTTCAATTCCAGAACAAGAAATTGCATCTTATGCCGAGTATTTCCTCTGCTATGATTGATTTCAAGTTGGAGAATAGGAACGGGAATTCATTTGGCCCCGAGTGAACGGCTGAGAACTGGTTCCTTGGCAAATGTTGGGAGTCCCTTGAAACAGCAACACTCCAGCAGTAATATGGAAATTTAATTTCTTTTCTTTTTTTCAAGACTCTATTGAAGGAGAATTGCTATCAATTCTGAAATGCTGTTTTAACATAAATTCTTTTGCTTTTTCTTCTTCTAATATGCAAGGAAATTCATGCCGGAAACTTCATTTGGAGTCTGTAACTGGGCTGTAATGTTTCTAGAAGTGGGAGGAATGATGACTTTTCCTTCCTTCCTTCGTTCCTTCGTTCTTTTCTTTCCTCCTTCCTTCCTTCCTTCCGTCTTCTCCCTCCTTTCCTTCCTTCCTCTCTTCCTCCCTTCCTTTTTGTCTCTGTTCTCTCCTCCCTCCTTTCTTCCTTTCCTTCCTTCCTTCCTTTCCTCCCTCCCTCCTTCCTTGCTTCCTTCCTTCCATCTTCCCTCCCTCCTTTCCTTCCTTCCTCTCTTCCTCCCTTTCTTTTTGTCTCTGTTCTCTCCTCCCTCCCTCCTTCCTTCCTTTCATCCCTCCCTCCCTCCTTCCTTCCTTCCTTTCCTCCCTCCCTCCCTCCTTCCGTCCTTCCTTCTTTCTTTCCTTCCTCTCTTCCTTTTTGTCTCTGTTCTCTCCTCCCTCCCTCCTTCCTTCCTTTCATCCCTTCCTCCCTCCTTCCTTCCTTTCCTCCCTCCCTCCTTCCTTCTTTCTTTCCTTCCTCTCTTCCTTTTTGTCTCTGTTCTCTCCTCCCTCCCTCCTTCCTTCCTTTCATCCCTTCTTCCCTACTTCCTTCCTTTCCTCCCTCCCTCCCTCCTTCCTTCCTTCCTTCCTTCCTAAAAAAGTGGTAATTGATGCTCTTTAGAGGCGAAGAAGAAGAAAGGATGGAGGGGAAGGTTGTATTCAATCTACTTCTGATCCAAAGCCTTTGGGGAATTAATTGGAACCATTTGTGGTTAGAGGCGGTCCAGAAGGAGGAACAATACTGTTGTGTAAGCAGATTATAAACAATCAACTGCTCTTATTTGCATTTGGTAATTGTCTGGGTTGTTTTTTTTTAAAGTGTGGTGTTTTGATCCTTTCCTTTGGGGGGAGGGAATAATAGGCAGAAACTTTCAAGCCCCCCCCTCTCCAGATCTCTCCTTTGCACAAATCCAGAGAGTGAGGAGAGAGAGGAGGGGGACAGAGTTATTGATCCAGTAGATTCTAATAGCTCTTCAAGCTGTTCCCATCCATCATTGCAATGCATATTCAATGAGCTTTAATAGGCAAATTTGTCACATTTGGAAGCCATTATGCTTTATTGGATTTATCGTGTTTGTTTAGTGGTTTTTTAAATATGATGCATAGACTCTTCCCTTGCTGGTTCAGTCATTTGAAAGGAGGCTCAAATTGGAGCATAAGGCAAAATTACGGCGGGGATGTAAACAACCTGGCCTCCCGTGCGCTCCCACTGTTGTTTTTCAAACAAGCAAGAACACAATTCCAGAGAGAATTGTCATAAATAAGGACAACATTTGGATGGGGATTGGATGATCTCTCTCTCACACACACGCATATACATACAGTGGTACCTCTACTTACGAACTTAATTCATTCCATGACCAGGTTCTTAAGTAGAAAAGTTTGTAAGAAGAAGCAATTTTTCCCCATAGGAATCAATGTAAAAGCAAATAATTTGTGCAATTGGGGAAACCACAGGGAGGGTGGAGGCCCTGTTTCTTCCCAGGGGATTCCTAGAGAGGCCCCACGGAGGCTTCTCCCCACCTTTTTTGACCCTGTTTCCACCCAGGAGATTCCTAGAAAGGCCCCACCGAGGCTTCTCCCCGCATTTTCTGGCCCTGTTTCCTCCCAGGAGATTCATAGAGAGGCCCCACGGAGGCTTCTCCCCACCTTTTCTGGCCCTGTTTCCACCAAGGAGATTCATAGAGAGGCCCCACGGAGGCTTCTCCCCACCTTTTCTGGCCCTGTTTCCACCAAGGAGATTCATAGAGAGGCCCCACGGAAGCTTCTCCCCACCTTTTCTGGCCCTGTTTCCTCCCACAAGATTCCTAGCGAGGCCCCACAGAGGCTTCTCTCTGCCTTTTCCGGTTACAGTTTCGGAAGCTCAGGTTTGTAAGTAGAAAATGGTTCTGTACATCTATAAATATACTGGTTTAAATGTAGATTTCCCCAAACTGGAAAACTGATAACCTGAATTCAGACACGAGGCAACCGTTCATGATATTTCAAGAATGTTATAAGCATAGAATGTTATAAGCATAGAATTTCAAGAATGTTACAAGCATAGCCCATAAAATCATCTGCTACAATGTCCTTCTTGTCAATGACTACTTCAGCTTCAATCGCAACAACACATGAGCACGCAGCAGAAACAAACTTAAAGTAAACCCCTCCAAACTCAACTGCAGGAAATATGACTTTAGCAACTGAGTAGTTAATGCCAGGAACTCACTACCAGACTATGAGGTCAATAAGAGGGGTGTATAAGTGCACCAGTGTGCCTTCTGTCCCCTGTCCTAATGTTTCTCTCTTATTAGTATCAAGTATATAAACATTGTTATATCTGTCACATGTTTTTGCTGATGTTCTGGAAAATTAAGGGAGAGTACAATTGTTATATCTTTGTATACTTCTAATATGTACTTGAGAAAATCAACCAATCAATCAATCAATCAATCAATCAATCAATCAATCAATCAAGGGAAGCACCTTTCCACCACTTCTCTCAGCCTCATTTTCAATTATCTTTGGGGGTTCTTTGTCCCCAAGGATCTTCTCCCTTTTGCATAATGGATCCATAGAAACATAGAAGATGGAACTCAGAAAAAGACCTCATGGTCCATCTAGTCTGCCCTTATACTATTTTCTTTATTTTATCTTAGGATGGATATATGTTTATCCCAGGCATGTTTAAATTCAGTTACTGTGGATTTATCAACCACTTCTGCTGGAAGTTTGTTCCAAGGATCTACTACTCTTTCAGTCAAATAATATTTTCTCATGTTGCTTTTGATCTTTCCCCCAACTAACTTCAGATTGTGTCCCCTTGTTCTTGTGTTCACTTTCCTATTAAAAACACTTCCCTCCTGGACCTTATTTAACCCTTTAACATATTTAAATGTTTTGATCATGTCCCCCCTTTCCCTTCTGTCCTCCAGACTATACAGATTGAGTTCATGAAGTCTTTCCTGATACGTTTTATGCTTAAGACCTTCCACCATTCTTGTAGCCCGTCTTTGGACCCGTTCGATTTTGTCAATATCTTTTTGTAGATGAGGTCTCCAGAACTGAACACAGTATTATTCCAAATGGGGTCTCACCAGTGCTCTCTACAACGGGATCACAATCTCCCTTTACCTGCTTGTTATACCTCTAGCTATGCAGCCAAGCATCCTACTTGCTTTCCCTACCGCCTGACCGCACTGCTCACCCATTTTGAGACTGTCAGAAATCACGACCCCTAAATCCTTCTCTTCTGAAGTTTTTGCTAACACAGAACTGCCAATGCAATACTCAGATTGAGGATTCCCTTTCCCCAAGTGCATTATCCAAAATATTTAGCTTCATTAGGATCACCTAAAGGGAGATCTGCCTGGTTTTATTTCCTGAGTCTGAACGGCTTCTTTTCCTTCTTTGAAGCGAAGCTATTTGCTGCCGTTTTCTCAAGCACCGCTGTTCACAGGCATTGATCCCCCCCCCCCCCGGTTTTGCTGATGGTGGTTCAGCTTTCACAGAGGAAGCCAAGAGACGCAGTATTAATTTGGAGACTCTCTCCCTCTGTTGTTGAGCAAACAGCCGGCTATTGAAAGAGATTGCCTGGTTCATGAAGCACTTAGGGAGGGTTGTCAGCGATCATCTCCCACAGCCAGGCCAGTGGAATCATGTACTACAACTTAGCATTTTCAGGTAGCCAACAATTAGGAGCGTGACACCCAACAATCGCTGAATGCTCTCTGTGTCTCTTCCGACCTTGGGCTCTAATCAGAGCTCGGTGATGGGATTAAACACCGTTTCTATTTATCCACACAGCTCACAACACAGGAGACGAACTCATAGGGGCAATCAGGTTTGCTCAGGAATTCGGGGAGTTGAAATCCACAGGTTACAGAAGAGCCAACTTTGCCTACCCATGGACTAGAAGACCTCCAAGGTCGGGGTCCAATAAAGATCAACCTACTGAGCCATCTGCAAAGACAACCTTAGCGGTCAATTTAAAATCTGCCCCCTTTGAGAATGACTTACTTTTAGAGCAGTGTCATTCTTGGTCATCTTCCAAATTCACTCTGTTTCTTTAAATCACCCAGACAGCTCCTCCTCCAGCTGATGACATCATAATAATGTCAAAAGTTGGGTAAACTAGAGAAAACAGCCTTTTTCAGATAGCTATGGTCCACATCTTCCCAGAACATGGAGCTCATATGGCGATTCCACTCCTCAAAACAGACCGAGCTGTAAGTATCACACTATGTGGATTTGACTGAATGGAATGAACTATTTATTTTTATTTATTTATTCATTTGTCCAATACACAAATACATAGGAAGAAAAATAGACATGTATTAATATATATAAGGGTAAAAGTGAACTTAGAGGAGAGGATATATGAAAGAAAGAAAATATATATGATAAGTAAGAGAAAGGAAAGACAATTGGTCAGGGGACGAAAGGCACACCAGTGCACTTATGTACGCCCCTTACTGGCCTCTTAGGAACCTGGAGAGGTCAATCGTGGAGAGTCTAAGGGAGAAGTGTTGGGGGTTAGGGGTTGACACAATTGAGTCCGGTAATGAGTTCCACGCTTCGATAACTCGATTGTTGAAATCATATTTTTTACAGTCAAGTTTGGAGCGGTTCGTATTAAGTTTTAATCTGTTGCGTGCTCTTGTGTTGTTGCAGTTGAAGATGAAGTAGTCATTGACCGGTAGGACAATGCAGCATATGATCTTGAGGGCAATACTCAAATGGTGTTTTAGGTGCTGTAGTTCTAGGCTTTCTAGGCCCAGGATTGTTAGTCTATTTTCGTAGGATATTCTGTTTCGAGTGGAGGAGTGAAGGGCTCTTCTGGTGAAATATCTTTGGACATTTTCAAGGGTGTTGATGTCTGAGATGTGGTATGGGTTCCAGACAGATGAGCAGTAGTCTAGGATGGGTCTGGCAAAAGTTTTGTAGGCTCTTGTGAGTAGTGTGAGATTGCCTGAGCAGAAGCTGCGTAGGATCAGGTTAACAACTCTAGAAGCTTTTTTGGCGATATTGTTGCAGTGGGCTTCAGCACTTAGGGGATCTAGAGCCACAGATGTGTGGCATTGAGCAACTAGAGGCCTCGGATGCATTAAACTAACATTTGCTGCACATGAAATCCAACCACGTTTAGGTCCTGCCTTCATCGTGTTTAGATTTGGATAGCAACCCCCTCTACGCGCTTCAAAGACGAAGAATGGTCCTTCAAAGTTCTCCAACCTCCATGATGTAATGCAGCAACGCTTTGAATAAACGTTAACTCTCAATCCATGTTTTGTTCAGCTTTGTTGTTTTCACCTCACTGAGTCTTTTTTTAAAAAAAAACACACTTAAATTGAACTGGGGCTGATTTGAATTTCACGCTACAGAAATCTTTCTGTTTTGAAGCACAGCCGTTTTCACTTAAAAACTAACCTAACCGAGATATCATCTCTCTTTTTTTGTTCTATCCTTTCTTCCTTTTTCCTTTTCCCTCTGTTTTTTTTCTCTTTTCAAAGTAACAGAGGAAAGCAGGTTATTTCAATTAAGAATCTGTCCGTGACAATTGTAAGCAATGTTTCTTCAGATTTTCCCGTCGTAATTGTAGTTTTATATTTCTTTCCGGCACAGTGTTAGAATTTCATTTTCAAGGCATTATGGCTGAGGTCGCTTTTTAGCATTTCGAGCTGGTATTAAAAAAGGTAATAAGGAGCATCCGTTCATCTTTAATATTAGAATAAAAGCCCCTCTAGGCACAATTAAGATACCCGGAACATTAAAAGAACCGATTAAAAATTCCAAGAAGATTCTTCAATATTTGATTTGGATAGACCAAGCACGGGTATACATTTTTGTTGGAGGAAAAAAAAGGGCAGAGGTTAAATGTGAGTGTGATTTAATCATGACAAGTGTGGTTAAATATGAAAGAAAGTGAAGCCATGCATTATTTCTCTCCCTAGGAATTTTTCCCTTCCTCCTTTAACTCCCCTTTCTCTTGCAAACCCCGGACCAGTAAGTAAGTTTGAAATCAGATTAATGGGAAGGACTTGATTGAAGTTTATATCATCTACGAGGCTTCAGATTCAAAGGATAAAAAGCTTGGATCACATGTGGTGCATACTTTAGCGACTTCTCAAATCAAATATATGTTTTCCTTGGATTGTGGCACAATTATGAAAAGCAGGGAGTTAGCCTTGGGAAATGTCCGTATATGCAAAGCTATGCAGCAGGACTTGACAAGATACCAGGATTTATAGTGTGTCTGTCTGTCTGTCTGTCTGTCCGTCCGTACGTCCATCATCTATCTATCTATCTATCTATCTATCTATCTATCTATCTATCTATCTATCTATCCATCCATCCATCCATCCATCCATCCATCCATCCATCCATCCATCCATCCATCTATTTCGACTTCTATGGCACCCAATCCTGAAGGACTTGATTTAGGAACCAGTGCAGAGAAATAACGAAGACACTCGTAGTAAACAGTTTTACTCTTCAGTGCCATCAAAATATCTTATGTCTTAGTCTTTTATTTGCAGGAACAAACTTTGCTTTAACTATATGCACTAAAGCTTAACTTACATGTAGATACTAAACCAATCCAGGTTTCTCCATATCAACACTACAGCTCTAACTTAACAATTAATTCACGCTCAAAACTTCTCCAGCCAGCCAACTAACAACATTACCACCACCAACAACAGGCAACATAAACAGCCAACAATCATTATAAAGTTGCTTTGCATTTTATAATGCTCTCGCCCAATCAGGTTGCAGTTTACACCCTATGACTCAGCGTTCATTTCTGTTTAACATGCTTACATCCTTTTACCTTATATGGTCACCTAGTGGAACATCGCCTAGGATTGAACTATTCCTTGAGAGGAAAAGCTCACCTAACATCTCATATCCCACAGTACAGTTCCTGGGAATTTATATATAGATCAAAGTGCAAAACATTCATAATTTTCCTGTTGGCCAATCTTGACTAATTCTCCAGCCAGGTGGCCTTCAGATGCAGATCCTTTTAACATTTAGCCATGTGGTCAGTTGGGGAATTCTGTCAGCCCTTCCAGGTAAAGCAGACAGCAAGCAAGACTGATGAGCTAACTTTACTTTCTTGTTAAGCTACGCAAACAGAATTTTGCAGCTCTAAAAATACCGTTCATCTGCCGTCACTTTTAAATGTCTGATAAGTTAGGATGGAGCCTTCTTAAATTTCTTTCTTTGCCTGTTATTTGTGGGCTCCTTCTAGCTTTATCTGATTATCCCCTAGGCAGTATCACTTCCCCTGATCCTTCAAAGGGATCCTGCCTCCCAAGGACAATTCCATCTGTCCGTCCATAACCCTGGGGGGGGGAATTATTGACCCCCTCGGAGAGGGTCCGCAACTTGGGCGTCCTCCTTGAACCACAGCTCACATTAGAGAAACATCTTTCAGCTGTGGCGAGGAGGGCGTTTGCCCAGGTTCGCCTGGTGCATCAGTTGCTGCCCTATCTGGACCGGGACTCACGGCTCACAGCCATTCACGCCCTCATCACCTCGAGGCTCGACTACTGTAATGCTCTCTACATGGGGCTACCTTTGAAAAGTGTTTGGAAACTTCAGATCGTGCAGAATGCAGCTGCGAGAGCAATTATGGGCTTCCCCAGGTATGCCCATGTTACGCCAACACTCCGCAGTCTGCATTGGTTGCCGATCAATTTCCGGTCACAATTCAAAGTGTTGGTTATGACCTATAAAGCCCTTCATGGCATCGGACCAGATTATCTCTGGGACCGCCTTCTGCCCCATGAATACCAGCAACCAATTAGGTCCCACAGAGTTGGCCTTCTCTGGGTCCCGTCGACTAAGCAATGTCGTTTGGCGGGTCCCAGGGGAAGAGCCTTCTCTGTGGCAGCCCCGACTCTCTGGAACCAGCTCTCCCCAGAGATTAGAACTGCCCCCACCCTCCTTGCCTTCCGTAAACTCCTTAAAACCCACCTTTGCCGCCAGGCATGGGGGAACTGAGATATCTCCCCCGGGCCTATACAATTTATGTATGGTATGTTTGTATGTATGTCTGATTAATAATGGGGTTTTTAAAATGTTTTTAAATTATTAGATTTGTTATGAATTGTTCTATTGCTGTTGTGAGCTGCCCCGAGTCTATGGAGAGGGGCGGCATACAAATCTAATAAAAAATAAATAAAAAATAAAAAATAAATAAACAAACAAACAAACAAACAAACAAACAAACAAAAAATAAAAAATAAATAAATAAATAAATAGATAGATAAATAGATAGATAGATAGATAAACAAAAAAAATAGATAGATAGATAGATAGATAGATAGATAGATAGATAGATAGATAGATAGATAGATAGATAGATATATCTATATCTTCAACTTGGGAGCCTCTTGATCTGTTAACGGTATGAATTGTTTTGGGGTGATAAATCATAAACTTGGATTTTAAATGTGTTCTCTCCGCTTGGTCTCTCGCCCCATTTAACACACCACTCAGGCCAGAAAGATAAATTATTCAGGACTTGGTTGTTAACATATAACTGAATTAACACCCCACCCCTTGTCACAGAATCTTTTAAAGCAATTTATAAACATCCTGAGAGCAGGCCCATTTATCAGGCGAGGCTAGCAAATATTTTATTTTGATGGGAAACTTTAAAAGCAAGTGAGCCACTAAATAATGAAAACAAATTAAGAGACTCATTTGGAAATTAGTTTGAGGAATGGCTTCATCTGCTGAGGCACACTGATCTTAATTATTTGTCTTCAATAAATATTGCCTAAGCTGCTTATTAATATTATACAGTACTTGCATTGGTGAACTTATTCTTATTCGAGGAAAATATTGACTGACCCCTCACATCCTGGACACAAACTGTTTCAACTCCCACCCTCAAAACGTCGCTACAGAGCCCTGCACACCAAGACAACTAGACACAAGAACAGTTTTTCCCCGAACGCCATCACTCTGCTAAACAAATAATTCCCTCAACACTGTCAGACTTTTTACTAAATCTGCACTTCAATTTCTACTAGTTTTTCTCATCATTCCTATCATCCTTTTCCTCCCACTTAGGACTGTATGACTGTCACTGGTTTATTTTTATTTATTTATTTATTTTGTCCAATACACAATGAGAGTTTTAGTGGGTATATATATATATATTTATATATACACATAGTAAAATACATGATGAAGGTTATAGAGGAGATACTCATAGTAAAATATATCTATGAAAGAATAGAAAAGAAGATATAGTAATGGAACGTATCAATGAAAGAATAGAAGAAGAGATATAGGAATAGAAGAAAGCTATAGGAGATTGCTTGTATCCTAAGATTTTTATTAATATTGATTGTTTCTTCATTGCTTATTTGACCCCTATGACAATCATTAAGTGTTGTACCTCATGATTCTTGACAAATGTATCTTTTTCTTTTATGTACGCTGAGAGCATCTGCACCAAGACAAATTCCTTGTGTGTCCAATCACACTTGGCCAATAAAATTCTATTCTATTCTATTCTATTCTATTCTATTCTATTCTATTCTGAGCAATGGAGGTATATTTATGGAGTGGAAATGTATCGGACCGAGAGTACTTGTGGGACCGCTTTCTGCTATATGAGTCTCAGCGACAGATCAATTTCATTGGCTGAATTCATCCTCTTATCCATAATGTCAAACTGAACATGATCCACCCTGTACCGATACCAGTTTTGTATTGTCCATTTTGTCGCATCCTTCAAACCTAAGACTATTGTCACCTGAGTGCTTTCTATCGCTGCTTCTTTTATTTCTCTAAATTCTCCCATCTCATTCCTTTTAAGTAATACCGCCATTTCCTTTGTAATTGTCCATTGTATATTTAACATCCTATTAATATCCTCTTGCACTTTTCCCCAAAAATTCTGCACTACCGGGCATTCCCAAAACATATGCATAAACACTCCTTTATCTCGACACCCATGCCCGTAAGTATTCTTAACATCCTGCTGAAAATATGCAAGTTGAACTGGTGTGTGATGCCACTTATGTAATATTTTTCTTCTCCGGGCCCCGTCAACTAGACCATGTCGCTTGGCAGGGCCTAGGGGAAGAGCCTTCTCTGTGGTGGCCCCGGACCTCTGGAATCACATTTGCGAACCAGTAGGGATGGTAAGTGAATATCGTCTCTGGTCAGAATGGGTAATTTGGGAGTCTGGAAATTAAGACAAAGCCACCAAAACAACCCCAGCTGCCAAAAAAATTGGCCAGTGGCTTTATAAGTCGAATTAAAGATAATTCATTCCTTCAAATGCTTTGACAGGATCTCCTCCTGAAAAGCCATCAGGAGGCATCAAGAGGGTTTTTTCACTCTGCGCTTTTCATATCGGATAATGTGACAGCAATCAATAACGCCATTCAGAACATTCAAAGCGAAATGTAGCCGTGTTCCCTGAAAGTTATCAAAAGAACATTAAACGTGGCAAATTTTGCCAGGAGTGGCATTTCAATTCCCCTTTCAGCCGCTGAGCCCTCAAAACGTTTTCTTCTTACTAGCCTCCGTGCTGTTTGTCACCGGAAATAACCAAAGGAATACAAAATTTCTCTCTCTCTCTCTTTTTATTAGAGATGCATTATCATTATTAAAGGAATTTTTTTTTATGAGAGACTTGTCACATTGGAGTCTCCTGGCGTTATGATCTATACGATGCCTTTGGAAGCCGTTTGTAGGCTACCTCTGGTCTTCAAAGCTAGCGAGAGAATTTGCCAATATGTAAAGGGCCCAACTGCTGTAAAAACCTGCTTTTCATGTGATGATTTATTTGATTGGGGTTTTTCTAGCTGGAAAAAAAATAGGTGGAAATAGGAAGCTGTGCCTGCAGAACTAACTAAAATGACCTATGAACTGCAAGACAAAGACACATCAGCCTGGGATCAACGGTATAATTGGTTGAATCATTACAAATATTCCAAACAAAAATTAATTAAAACGAAAAAGCTCTCTTTCACCCTTCTTAGAAATACAGTGGTACCTCATGATACGAACCCCTCGTCATACGAACATCTCGAGATACGAACCCGGGGTTCGGAAATTTTTTGCCTCTTCTTACGAACTTTTTCCGGCTTACGAACCCACCGCAGATCGCAAAATGGCGCTCCGCTGGGCGCCGCTGCCCGGCTGTCACCTTTTAAAACAGCCGGGGGGCTTTTCGGCGTTCTCCCGAACCCGAACCTCTTGGGTTCGGGTTCGGGAGACCACCGAGAAGTGCCGCCGTCCGGCTGTCACCTTCTGAAACAGCTGGGGGGCTTCTCGGCGTTCTCCCGAACGCTGAACCCGGAAGTTCAGCAAAAGTTCGGGTTCGGGTTTGGGTTCCGGAGGCCGCCGAGAAGTGCTTGGCTATTTCAAAAGGTTACAGCCAGGCGGCGCCACCTGGCGGAGCGCCATTTTTGCGATCGGCAGCGGCATTTTTGGCCGATCTGGAGGCTGAAACGGAGGTGGGGAATCCCAATAGGGAATTCCATGGGTGGAGCTTTGACATCACGAAGACGTCCTTCCTGGTCGGCCGAAACGTGGTTGAAAAAGCACCTTTGGGGCAACCATAATGGAGAATCTCCACAGATGAAGTCTACAATCCAAATTTAGACATGGTTTGCCATGTTCTTTCCTATAAAAAAGCTATAACTCCCTTTTAGTGGGAATTTTTCTCATCCTTGGTTGGTTAGAATTTTACCAACCAATTCCACATTTTTGGAAGTTGTTGTGTATTTTATTGTTGTAAACTGCCTAGGGTGGTCAATAAGTCTATAGTAGATCCATAAACAGTAAATAAAGGGTGGTGATTGTGGAAATATGAAGCCAGGATCAGAACTCGAATTATCCGGAAAAAATAGTATCTTTCTTTTATCAAGCCCAACTATGTCACACATCAGGTACAAGGACCTAACATGTTCCCCTCCTCCTCCTCCTCACCCCTAAATTTTCTAAACTAAGGAAGCATGGAGGATGCCTAGCAAATAAATGGGATTTTATGAGTACAGCACTGAGCAGTAACTTTTCATCACATGTTCCAGATGTTAGGCAGCTGTATAGACCAGCCACATCCATCAAAGTCACATCAACCCCACTCCCAAATAAGCTGGGCAGATGAATTGAACAAGGCATGCTTTCCAAACAATACATTCAGTTCCTCAGCAGAGGTTTTCCGAAAGTGCCCAAACAATCCATCACCAGAATAAAGAGAAGTAAATAGAATAGAATAGAATAGAATTTTATTGGCCAAGTGTGATTGGATGCACAAGGAATTTGTCTTGGTGCATATGCTCTCAGCGTGCATGAAATAAAAAGATACATTTGTCAAGAATCATGTGGTACAACACTTCGTGATTGCCATAGGGGTCAAATAAGCAATGAAGAAACAATCCATATTAATAAAAATCTTAGGATACAACTTACTTATACTTATACTTATACTTTATTGGATTTGTATGCCGCCCCTCTCCGCAGACTCGGGGCGGCTAACAACAGCAGTAAAACAGTATAACAAAATCCAATACTAAAAAACAGTTTAAAACCCATTATATAAAAACCAATCATACATACAAACATACCATACATAAAATTGTAAAGGCCGAGGGGGAAAGTATATCTTAGTTCCCCCATGCCTGGCGGCAGAGGTGTGTTTTAAGCAGCTTACGAAAGGCAAGGAGGGTGGGGGCAATTCTAATCTCTGGGAAGAGTTGGTTCCAGAGGGTCAGGGCCGCCACAGAGAAGGCTCTTCCTCTGGGTCCCACCAAGTGACATTGTTTGGTTGACGGGACCCAGAGAAGACCCACTCTGTGGGACCAACAAGCAACAAGTTACAGTCATACAGTCCCAAGTGGGAGGAAAAGGACGGTAGGAATGATGAGAAAAACTAGTAGAAATAGAAGTGCAGAAAAAGAAAAAAAGAAAAAGATCTTAGAATAGGTCTATATTTTGGATTTGGTTACTTAAATCTGCTACTATGTGTTAAGATGATATTCTTATTTTAAATTGGTGGGTGGTTTACAATAGATGCCAACTGCTGTGAAATTTACTACCTAGAGGCACCAAGGTGTCAACCCAATTAAATAAAATAACTATCCATAACTCTCTGCAAGTGTGTTTCTTTGTGACACCGCAACACGGTTCAACAGTGAAAGTCAGAAAGGCATCTCAAATCCCCAACCCTCCCTTTTGGGCTTGTTATCCTTCCCTCCCCTGCAAAATCAGTATTCTTTTTGTAAAACACGGCAAAATAGAAGTGACAGGGAGTGTTTCATTTCTTCCTTGTTGACTGCTAGTCTGCCCATCAAAAACTATTAACACAAATGGATGGAGTCTGTCTGCTCGGGACCACAATCCCAGTACATCCCATCGCCGGAAGCGAAAGATGATTGACATTCTAAGTCTATGCTTTCGGGTTCCCTTGACATGCTGGGGAATTCTCCAATACAAGGTAGTTTAAGGCAGGTAACAACGAGAAGGAAGGAATCAGACTTCTGCCCTCAGGCAGACCCAGCAGGAGAAAAATAATAAAATGAAAAGTCTGGTAGCTACAGAAATTGTGAAGAGATGGAATTAAGGTCCGGTTACGGGATTCTTAAATTGCAGCAAGATTCTGTCTTTCTTTCACCAAACACCTGATTCTTGTTGGTCCAGGATTGTCTTGCCATCCACTGGTAGTATCTATGATTCCCAGTGGATTCTGGGTCCTATTCTTTTTAATATGTTTGTGAGTGACATAGGAGAAGGTCTGGTAGGGAAGGTTTGCCTATTTGCCGATGACTCTAAAGTGTGCAATAGGGTTGATATTCCTGGAGGCATCTGTAATATGGTAAATGATTTAGCTTTACTAGATAAATGGTCAAAGCAATGGAAACTGCAGTTTAATGTTTCCAAATGTAAAATAATGCACTTGGGGAAAAGGAATCCTCAATCTGAGTATTGTATTGGCAGTTCTGTGTTAGCAAATACTTCAGAAGAAAAGGATTTAGGGGTAGTGATTTCTGGCAGTCTCAAAATGGGTGAACAGTGCAGTCAGGCGGTAGGGAAAGTAAGTAGGATGCTTGGCTGCATAGCTAGAGGTATAACAAGCAGGAAGAGGGAGATTGTGATCCCCTTATATAGAGCGCTGGTGAGACCACATTTGGAATACTGTGTTCAGTTCTGGAGACCTCACCTACAAAAAGATATTGACAAAATTGAACGGGTCCAAAGACTGGCTACAAGAATGGTGGAAGGTCTTAAGCATAAAATGTATCAGGAAAGACTTCGTGAACTCAATCTGTCTAGTCTGGAGGACAGAAGGAAAAGGGGGGGACATGATCGAAACATTTAAATATATTAAAGGGTTAAATAAGGTCCAGGAGGGAAGTGTTTTTAATAGGAAAGTGAACACAAGAACAAGGGGACACAATCTGAAGTTAGTTGGGGGAAAGATCAAAAGCAACATGAGAAAATATTATTTTACTGAAAGAGTAGTAGATCCTTGGAACAAACTTCTTTCACCAAACACCTGATTCTTGTTGGTCCAGGATTGTCTTGCCAAAACAGGCCTGCAGCATGTGGATGTCTCCCCCACATCCACAGTCCTTGGGGCAGGAGCTGGGCCAGAGCTAACCACAACACATTTCAAAGGCTTTTTTCCAGCCTGTGCAACCTCCATTTCAGAGGCATTGTTCCAGCCTGTGAAATATCTCCCTAAAATGTGACAGGGATGATAGGAACTTTAGTGCACTTACCAGCACCTCCAGCACCCCTGGCAGGGGTGGGTTCAAACTTACGTCGTTGCCAGTTGGCTTCCTCCCACAGGAGGAAAGCAGTTGGTTTGGTTGGTGAGACTGAATCTTGCTGGGGGAAAGTAATAGCTTACGGCTTGGAGACTGACCTGAATTGTTGCTATGAGCCATAGCAAAAAAATTCCTCATAGAAACATAGAAACATAGAAGTCTGACGGCAGAAAAAGACCTCCTGGTCCATCCAGTCTGCCCTTATACTATTTTCTGTATTTTATCTTAGGGTGGATATATGTTTATCCCAGGCATGTTTAAATTCAGTTACTGTGGATTTATCTACCACGTCCGCTGGAAGTTTGTTCCAAGGATCTACTACTCTTTCAGTAAAATAATATTTTCTCATGTTGCTTTTGATCTTTCCCCCAACTAACTTCAGATTGTGTCCCCTTGTTCTTGTGTTCACTTTCCTATTAAAAACACTTCCCTCCTGGACCTTATTTAACCCTTTAATATATTTAAATGTTTCGATCATGTCCCCCCTTTTCCTTCTGTCCTCCAGACTAGACAGATTGAGTTCACGAAGTCTTTCCTGATACATTTTATGCTTAAGACCTTCCACCATAGAAGTCTGATGAAGGCTCCTCTGACCAAGAAGACATGAGTGACAGGGAGGAGGAGAGTGTGGCAGACAGCTCAGAAGGAGATCAATTATCTAGCTCCTCCTTGGATTCAGAACAAGAGTTACTGATACAGCCACGCATGCGGAGAGCGATGCATAGGCAACAACAACTGAGAGATTATTATCAAAGAAAATGAGGCCACCTGTGGTTGGGTGGGGCTGTGGTCATTAGTGAGGCTGCTATAAATAGCAGCCTGTGGGTTTGGCCATTGTGGAGGATTATCTGATCGTTGTGTTTCATGACTGCTTTACTGACTTTGACCTTTTGTGTGTTGATTTCCCCCCGCTTTGAAACTAAACCAGAGCAAAGTGTGTTTCACTTTGTGAAAGAAGAAGGACTGTGAATTGCCTCACAGCTGCAAGCTAAGTATCACAGAACTGATAAGGGATTTGTACCAATTACCAGTTTGTTTGGAGACCAGTGCTCTTTGCTATACCAAAAGAGGGCTTAGGTTAAGTGAATTTTCCTTATAAAGAACATTGTTTTGAATTTTCAAACATGTGTGTGTGTCTGAACTTTGTACCTGTGAATTTTTGGGAGGAGTCTACCAGAGAGCCCGACAGAACAAAATGGAGATTTCACAGGCTGGAAAAATGCCTCTGAAATGCAGGTTTCATAGGCTGGGAAAAATGAAGGTATTTAGGGAGGCCATCCATTCCCCTAATCAGGTTTTTTCTTATTTTCCTCCCCCAAAACTAAGGTGCATCTTATACTCCAGTGTGTCTTATAGTCTGAAAAATACAGTACATAGCTTGATGTAGATCCGAATCCAGATTTTCCTGGCCTTAACCATTGACCGACACATCAACTTCATCATTAGGCGCACTTAAAACATATCAAGCTGTAACTACAGAGAAAGTACTTACGATTTCTGTGGCACTGATTTGGTTCCGACTTTATTGGTAGGCTCGTTCCATTCTGAAAATAAATGAAATAAAGTCACATCCATTGCCTTAGGTTTCATGACAAAGAGCATGTCATCCTACAATCTCCCTTGGACTCTCCACGATTGACCTCTCTAGGTTCCTAAGAGGCCAGTAAGGGGTGTACATAAGTGCACTGGTGTGCCTTTCGTCCCCTGTCCAATTGTCTTTCCTTTCTCTCACTTATCATATATATTTTCTTTCTTTCATATATCCTCTCCCCTAAGTTCACTTTACCCTTATATATATTATTACATGTCTATTTTTCTTCCTATGTATTTGTGTATTGAACAAATGAATAAATAATAAATAAATAAATAAAATCGCTCTTGAAAGCACGTCGCACGAATCCCAGCGACCGATTAGGTCCCACAGAGTGGGCCTTCTCCAGGTCCCATCAACTAAACAATGTCGGTTGGCGGGCCCCAGGGGAAGAGCCTTCTCTGTGGTGATCCCGACTCTCTGGAACCAGCTCCCCCCAGAGATTAGAACTGCCCCTACCCTCCTTGCCTTTCGCAAACTTCTCAAAACCCACCTTTGTCGTCAGGCATGGGGGAACTGAGATATCTCCCCCGGGCCTATACAATTTATGGATGGTATGTTTGTAGGTATGTCTGCTTAATAATGGGGTTTTTAAAAAATATTTTTAAATTGTAAATTATTAGATTTGTCATGAACTGTTTTTATTGTGTTGTGAGCCGCCCTGAGTCTACGGAGAGGGGCGGCATACAAATCTAATAAGTAAATAAGTAAATGTAAAAGCTAACCAGGAAAAGGAGTCCGCGTGTCGTAAAATACATATACCGATAAAATAAAAATAAAGAATAAAATACATGTACATATACATATAAGTTTTAAATATATTGGATAGTAGATTTTGAAAAAAGAGGGATGATTACAATGGCTAAAATCTAGAGGAATATCTTAATCTGTTAGGTAATGGAAATAAAACTATTCACTTAGGGAAGGAGTTAGAGGGTGGGTGGAAAGTAGGAAGGAGGAGAGAGAGGAGAGAAAGAATAGGAGAAAGAAGGAGGAAGGAAAAGGGATGGTAGTAAGGTAGCAGATGGAGGGAGAAGGAGGAAGGGAAGTAGGTAGTAGAGGTGGAACAGCCACCTGAGATAAAAAGAGGTAAGTGGAAAGAAGAAAGATGGATAAAGAGGAAATAATATAAGGTAAACCCAAAATATAATTTAGTCTACTGTATTTGAAACAGGATATATGTTTCGGAGAAGGGTGGCATACAAATCTAATAAATTATTATTATTAATTATTATTACAGTGTTCCCTCGATTTTCGCAGGTTCGAAGTTCGCGAATAGCCTATACCACGGTTTTTCAAAAAATATTAATTAAAAAATATTTTGCGGGTTTTTCCCTATACCATGGTTTTTCCCACCCGATGACATCATATGTCATCGCCAAACCAATCATTTTTGCAAATAAATAACAAAAAAAATAATTATTGTTAATAAATAATTATGTTTATAAATATCAGGATCACTAAGTGTCTTATTCTATGGTGAGTACCAGTAATAATGGTGAGCAAATGGTTGTTAAGGGAATGGGAAATGGTAATTTAGGGGTTTAAAGTGTTAAGGGAAGGCTTGTGATACTGTCCATAGCCAACAATGGTGTATTTACTTCCGCATCTCTACTTCGTGGAAATTTGACTTTTGCGGGCGGTCTCAGAACGCATCCCCCGTGGAAATCGAGGGAACACTGTATATGCATTTTAAGATGTATTGAAGGTATATGAAATGGTATGTTGAATGTGGAGAAAAATTTCAAAGCAAAACTTTGGGGGGGGGAAAGGCTAACTTTTTCTATCTGATGGAGCTGAAGCCTCCATCTTTTGTCATTATGGCACAACAGATCAAGAGAAGAATTGATGTTTTAGAGAAGTAGTTCCAGTGATGGGTTCCTACGGGTACGATCAAGTATGCAAAACCAGTAGAAAAATTGTGATTTCCTCCCCCCCCCCCCTTCTGGGCTCTGGGTATATTTTTCTTATCACAGTAAATGAGGTTGAATGTGTATAATTTTAGAAGAGCTGTGCATGTGTATGTGTGTACATACACATACAGTTTATATAGTAGATAATGTATATTTTTGTGTGTCTGTGTGTAATATGTATGTGTACATCTATGGCATATATATACATAGAATTAAAGAGTATATTTTGGATGTTCAGTAATAGTAAATAGAGACAGAAATTGTGTCTCTTTGAGGCGAGGAGAGGCCAGGCACCCTAACCCTAACCCTTGATGTGAGTGACATCAAGTTGGCCATTTTTAAGTCCGTCACATGACCTTTAAGCCAACCCTGGTCCCGTGATCGTCAAGCCACTCCAACTGGTCACATTACCAGGAAGCCACACCCACAAAATAAACCATGCCCACAGTGTGGTAGTAAATCCCATCTCATCTGGAGATGGTGGTGGAGATTGAAGGCAGGGGTCCAAGCATTCTTAAGAGGGCATCAAGTGGCAGTAGGTTGGTTTACCTTCAGGACAGAAGACTTACTTTGTGCAGGGTATCCTGAGGTCAGATGCTGGCAATCCTATGAAGGGAGACAAAGAATATTGTTAATATTGTTCAGGAAGTTATCCACAGAACACATTAGATGAACAGCAGAATGGACACAATGCCAAAGAAGTCAACCCACTAAAATATTAACAATACAATCTAATACAATATTCAATCATTCGTTCACCTCTCTGTTGAGGAGAGAAAAAAGGAAGAGGAGGAAAGAAGGAAGGGATGGAATAATCTGGTGAAATAGGCAGATGTCCTCCAGGAAAGACATTCCTACAAATAATAATAATAATAATAATAATAATAATAATAATAATAATAATAATAATTTATTGGATTTGTATGCCGCCCCTCTCCGTAGACTTGGGGCGGCTAACAACAATAATAAACACAACATGTACAATCCAATAATAAAAAACAACTCAGAACCCTTATAATAAAGCCAAACATACACACAAACATACATGCATAACTTGTAATGGCCTAGGGGGAAGAGCTATCTCAACTCCCCCATGCCTGGCAGTATAAAGGGGTCTTGAGTAGTTTACGAAAAACAGGGAGGGTGGGGGCCGTTCTAATCTCCGGGGGGAGTTGGTTCCAGAGGGCCGGGGCCGCCACAGAGAAGGCTCTTCCCCTGGGACCCGCCAAACGACATTGTTTAGTCCCCATTCTATGCAGAGCTTCTAAGGTGAGAACCAGTATATTCATCTGGAAGAAAACTGGAAACCACTGCAGCATGGACAGCGGTGGTGTAACCCAGATGAATGGAGCACCCAAAACTGCACAGGTATTTCATTTTTGACCACATTGTAATGGTCTTGAGAGGTAGTCCCACAAACTGCACATCTCAACATCATTCAATCAAGTATCCTTAGAAAGATCGGGACTGCAAATCTCACCAATGGTCTTGCTTGCTTGGAGAGAATTCTGGGAATTCTAGATATGAACTGGGGTGGCACAGCAGGTAGAGGGCTGTACTGCAGGCCACTGACGCTGACTGTAGATCTGTAGGTCAGTGGTTCAAATCTCATCACTGGCTCAAGGTTGACTCAGCCTTCCATCCTTCCAAGGGGGGTCAAATGAGGACCCAGATTATGGGGGCAATAGACTGGCTCTGTTAAAAAGTGCTATTGCTAACATGTTGTAAGCCACCCTGAGTCCAAGAAGAACGGCGGCATAAAAATCAAATTAATAATAATAATAATAATAATAATAATAATAATAATAATAAATAACTGTAGTCCCAATATCACAATGTACTATGTTGTGATTTCATACTCTGAAACTTAAACTTACCTGGGCCTTGCTCGGAATAGTAAATTTGTTCTGTTCTGCTTTCCCGGGAGTGTGGATAGCAGTGAGAGGTGGAGGCCATGAATGGGTCATCTCCTAGCAATGAAGCAAACAAAAGATAAGAGTATATTTCCATTTCAAGCACCCCCAAAGTTAAACTAGAGGGAACCTCACATTTTGGGGCTAAGTCATACAATTGTTTGGGTTTGGTGCCAGGAATAAAGCTCCCACAACTTTTGAAGGCAACTTCTGTTCCATGGGTTGATTGTTCTCACTGTCAGAAAATTCCTCCTTATTTTCAGGTTGAATCTCTCCTTACGAGTTTCCCTCCATCATTCCTTGACTGACGTTTGGGACCATTGACCCCCTCCTCTCTGTGGCAGCCCCTCAAATATTGGAACATTGCTATCATATATCCCCTGGTCCTTCTCTTCACTTAGACTAGCCATGCCCAGTTCCTGCAACTGTTCTTCATGTGTTTCAGTCTCACTTTTGGTCATCTTAGATAGATTCAGCTTAAGAGCTCACCAGTGTTGTGGTTAGCTCTGGCCCAGCTCCTGCCCCAAGGACTGTGGATGTGGGGGAGACATCCACATGCTGCAGGCCTGTTTTGCCCCCGCTGGAATCTGCTGATGAAGGCTCCTCTGACCAAGAAGACATGAGTGACAGGGCGGAGGAGAGTGGGGCAGACAGCTCAGAAGGAGATCAATTATCTAGCTCCTCCTTGGATTCAGAACAAGAGTTAATGATACAGCCACCCATGCGGAGAGCGATGCATAGGCAGCAACAACTGAGAGATTATTATCAAAGAAAAGGAGGCCACCTGTGGTTGGGTGGGGCTGTGGTCATTAGTGAAGCTGCTATAAATAGCAGCCTGTGGCTTTGGCCATTGTGGAGGATTATCTGATCATTGTGTTTCATGACTGCTTTGCTGACTTTGACCTTTTGTGTGCTGATTTTTCCCCGCTTTGAAACTAAACCAGAGCAAAGTGTCTTTCAGCTGCAAGCTAAGTATCACAGAACTGATAAGGGACTTGTACAAATTACCAATTTGTTTGGAGACAAGTGCTCTTTGCTATACAAAAAGAGGGCTTGGTTTATTTGCATTTTTCGGTATAAAGAACATTGTTTTGAATTTTCAAACGTGTGTGTGTCTGAAATTGTATCTGTGCATTTTTGGGAGGATTCAACCAGAGAGCTCGACAGAACAACCAGTAACCAAGGATATGTATTCAAACATGAGCAGCAACTCCGAGTTTTTGGAGAGGGGCGGCATACAAATCTAATAAATAATAATACTACTACTACTACTAATAATAATAAAATAATAATAATAATAATAATAATAATAATAATAATAATTATTATTATTATGGGAGGCTAAAACATATCAAGTTGCTGGAATTGGGTAGGTCTAGTTTAATGAAAGAAAGGACTATGGGTGACATTTACAGGTTAACAGAAGGGACCTTATAGGTCATCTAATCTAACCCCCTGTCCAAGCAGGAGATCCTACACCATTTCTGACAGATGGCAATCCAGTTTCTTCTTGAAATCCTCCAGTGATGAAGCTCCCACAACTTCCAAAGGCAACTTCTGCTCCATGGGTTGATGGTTCTCACGGTCAGAAAATGTCTCCTTATTTCCAGGTTGAACCTCTCCTTATTAGTTTCCATCCATTATTCCTTGTCTGGTGCTTTGGAAAATAGCTTGATCCTTCCTCTCTGTGGCAGCTTCTCAAATATTGGAAGGCTGCTATCTCGCCTCCCTTGGTCCTTCTCTCACTAGACTATCCATGCCCAGTTCCTGCAACCATGCATCATATTTTTGAGCCTCCAGTCCCCTAATCACCCTGGTTGCTCTCCTCTGCACTCTTTAAGAACATAAGAACATAAGAAGAGCCATGCTGAATCAGGCCAAAGTCCATTGAGTCCAGCATGCTGTGTCGGACAGTGGCCCACCAATTGTCCATGGGGACCCTCCCTTTCCCTTGACCCCCAACAAATGGTACTCAAGGGAATCCTGCCTTCCTCAACCAACATAGAGGCGGCACTTGGACATCCGTTTCAATAACCACCAATACACTTGGCATCCATGAATCTGTCTAATCCTGCCTTGAAGCTATCAAGACTGACAGCTGTCACGACCTCTTCTGGAAGTGAATTCCATAAACCAACGACCCTCTGGGTGAAGAAATATTTCCCTTTATTTGTCTTCGCTTTCTTACCTATGAGCTTTAGGGAGGGCCCCTTCCTCCAAGTATTGTGTAATAGAGAAAATAATTTTTTCTCCATCCACCTTTGCATGATGTTATACACTTTGATCATGTCACCCCTTAAACGCCGTCTTTCAAGGCTGAAGAGACCAAGGCGTTGCAACCTGGTTTCATGAGGGAGGGGCTCCATTTCCTTGATCTTTCTAGAGTCTCAACATCTTTTTTATAGTGTGGTGACCAAAACCGAATGTAGTTCTCTTGGTGCAATCTTACTGAGGCTTTGGGTATGAAAGTAAAAAACAAAAACCCACATCCAACCAATGGTGGCTTCTACAACACAACAGAGTTTAAAACAGAGGAAAGCCTGATGTGTGAAACCTGTTTCTCCAGAAATGGATTCTGTTTTTAAGCTTGCCTGCATTTGTGTAATTTTTGAAAGAAAGAAGGATGGGGACCTTTGATTTTATTTTCTTGATAGAAACATAGAAACATAGAAGACTGACGGCAGAAAAAGACCTCATGGTCCATCTAGTCTGCCCTTATACTATTTCTTGTATTTTATCTTAGGATGGATATATGTTTATCCCAGGCAGGTTTAAATTCAGTTACTGTGGATTTACCAACCACGTCTGCTGGAAGTTTGTTCCAAGGATCTACTACTCTTTCCGCGAAATAATATTTTCTCACGTTGCTTTTGATCTTTCCCCCAACTAACTTCAGATTGTGTCCCCTTGTTCTTGTGTTCACTTTCCTGTTAAAAACATTTCCCTCCTGGACCTTATTTAAAGAACTTGATTAAAGGAGTAATCAATGCCTGGAATGCACTACCTGACTCTGTGGTTTCTACTTTTAAAACTTTTAAAACTTTCCTATTAAAAACACTTCCCTCCTGAACCTTATTTAACCCCTTTAACATATTTAAATGTTTCGATCATGTCCCCCCTTTCCCTTCTGTCCTCCAGACCAGTGTTTTTCAACCAGTGTGCCGTGGCACACTAGTGTGCCGCGAGACATGGTCAGGTGTGCCATGAAGAAGGAAGCTCAGGTTCCAGTCTCGCAACTTTTTGCTGAGAGAGAGAGAGAGAAAGAAAGCAAAAGAGAGAGAAAGAAAGCAAGAGAGAGAGAAAGAGAGTGAGAGAGAAACCAAGAGAGAAAGAAAAGAGAAAGCAAGAGTCAGAGAGAAAGAAAGCAAGAGACAGAGAGAAATAGAGAGAAAGAAAGCAAGAGAGAAAGAAAGAGAAAAGGAGAGGAAGGGAGAGAGAAATGAGCAAAAAGTGGAGGAACAAAGAGAAATGAGAAAATGATTGAGACAGAGAATAAGAGGAAAGAGAGAGAAACAAAAGAGAGAGAAGTGACTCTTGATTTAAAGCATATGATAAAAAGCACCCAAAGAATAAAAGAGAAAATCCCCCCAGCCCTCACCTGTTTTTGGAAATGGTTCAAGAGTGTGTATACACACACACACACACAAGGGGGGGGGAGGAGACAGTGATGGAAAAAGAGAGGAGAGTGTCTTAGGGTGTCATTTGGTGTCATTTTGGTTGGTGGTGTGCCCCAGGATTTTGTAAATGTAAAAAATGTGCCGCGGCTCAAAAAAGGTTGAAAATTACTGCTCCAGACTATACAGATTGAGTTCATGAAGTCTTTCCTGATACGTTTTATGCTTAAGACCTTCCACCATTCTTGTAGCCCGTCTTTGGACCCGTTCCATTTTGTCAATCTCTTTTTGTAGGTGAGGTCTCCAGAACTGAACACAGTGATGTATTTCTTTGTTTATTTTCAGGGCTTACAGGCTGCTCCCATCCACCAGCGCTGAGCGACATGTAACTCTCCAAGATGTAATTGGGAGTAAACCAATGCAATCAATTCTTAAGAAGGTTGCAACAGTTATGTCAATAACTCAGTCAAAGTAAAATAACTATTTGCTTTAAAAGCGCATATCTGGAAAGGGGAGAAAAGGCTTCGTCTCGAAGAAGGTATTAGCTGTCCAATACCTACTCACACCATGATGGATCACGAGTATAGATTGCTCCAGCCCTGTCTCTCAGCGATCATTCAGACAGAATGACTTTTGACCCAATCGTTACATAACCTATGGATGCTGCATATCAGGGTGACAGTAGATATATTCTTCCCTTTCTCTAAGACCACCTAACAAAGGGTCTGCTTCAATTTTTCCCACAACAACAACTCTATAGTGTTGTGGTTAGCTCTGGCTCAGCTCCTGTCCCAAGGACTGTGGATGTGGGGGAGACATCCACATGCTGCAGGCCTGTTTTGCACCCCCCCCCCGGTGGAATCTGCTGATGAAGGCTCCTGTGACCAAGAAGACATGAGTGACAGGGAGGAGGAGAGTGTGGCAGACAGCTCAGAAGGAGATCAATTATCTAGCTCCTCCTTGGATTCGGAACAAGAGTTAATGATACAGCCATGCATGCGGAGAGCGATGCATAGGCAGCAACAACTGAGAGATTATTATCAAAGAAAATGAGGCCACCTGTGGTTGGGTGGGGCTGTGGTAATTAGTAAGGCTGCTATAAATAGCAGTCTGTGGGTTTGGCCATTGTGGAGGATTATCTGATCGTTGTGTTTCGTGACTGCTTTACTGACTTTGACCTTTTGTGTGCTGATTTTTCCCCGCTTTGAAACGAAACCAGAGCAAAGTGTGTTTCACTTTGTGAAAGAAGAAGGACTGTGAATTGCCTCACAGCTGCAAGCTAAGTATCACAGAACAGATAAGGGACTTGTACCAATTACCAGTTTGTTTGGAGACGAGTGTTCTTTGCTATACCAAAAGAGGGCTTGGTTTAAGTGAATTCTCATTATAAAGAACATTGTTTTGAATTTTCAAACATGCGTGTGTCTGAAATTTGTACCTGTGAATTTTTGGGAGGATTCTACCAGAGAGCCCGACAGAACATATAGAATAGGGAAGCTGCCCCTGACAGTGATGGACAAGAGAATGCCTTCATTTCCATTAAGGGGAAAAATCTACCTAAAGTCCACAACAGGCAGATAATGTTAGGAAGTAAATCAAACAGACACCTTCCTAATTCACTTGAGAATAAGAAAGGAGAGGAGGTCTAATTCAATCAGACCAGCAAGATTGTGATGAGGGTCAATCTCAAACTAATTTTAGCTTTTCTGTAGAGTTGATTCGTGGTCTGGTCAACCTAGAGCAGTGATGGTGAACCTTTTTTTCCCTCGGGTGCTGAAAGATTGTGTGCAAATGTGCAAGTGCCCACATCATAATTCAGTGCCTGGGGAGGGCAAAAACAGCTTCCCCCACCCCCTGGAGGCCCTCTGGAGGTCGAAAATGGCCTATTTCTCAAGTTCTGGTGGACCCAGTAGGCTCGTGTTTTATGCTCCCCGGAAGCCAGGAGAGGGTAAAAACTCCCTTGCCCATCCCTCTGGAGGCTCTCTGGAAGCTAAAAACGCCCTCCCAGAGCCTCTGTGTGAGCCAAAAATCATCTGTGTGTCCAATCACACTTGGCCAATAAAGAATTCCATTGCATTGCATTGCATTCTATTCCATTCCAATTTCTATTCTGTTCTGTTCTATTCTATTCCATTCATTCCAATTTCTATTTTTTCTATTCTATTCTGTTCTGTTTTATTCATTCCAAATTCTATTCTTTTCTTTTCTATTGTATTCTTTCAGAAACGATGAGTGAGAATTGCTGATTATGACTCAAGTGTCCTCATTCCTAAAAAAAAGGTTAAAGATTGAAACGTCGTTCTAACCATCTCCATGTTTTCTCTTCCTTAAATGGTATTAATTGACCAATTGACGTGGTTGGTAAATCCACAGGAACTGAATTTAAACATGCCTGGGATAAACATATATCCATTGTAAGATAAAATACAGGAAATAATATAAGGGCAGACTAGATGGACCGTGAGGTCTTTTTCTGCCGTCAGTCTTCTATGTTTCTATGTTTCTCATGAGGAATAGACATTAAACCAATTCCGAATCCTTTCTTCCCCCTCCTTCCTCTTCATGGATGGATTTAAAAGTAGCTGTAGATGCCCTCAGGTAAAGAATGGAGAAGCCTACACCCAGAAGATGCTAATGAGTGCCCGGAAAGAAAAGAGAAGTGGTGGTACAATTTGTCTCTAAGGCAGAAGAATTAATGGCTCTCGAAAGAATTCGAGAGAATTAGCAGGCAGAACAATTAATTCCACGATACTCTTGAAGGAGTGGAGAGGCAGTATGAAGTTCATCCCAGAAATAAAGAGGAAAAAACAATGTTTGTTTGTTTGACAGTATAAATGCATTCATCTTGAATTCTGCAACAACACGTAATAGATTCAAACTAAATTTAAACCGCTCCAAACCCGACTGCAGAAAATACAACTTCAGCAACAGAGTAATCAACGCCTGGAATTCACTACGTGACTCGGTGGTTTCTTCCCCAAACCCCAAAATCTTTAACCTTAGATTGTCTACAGTTGACCTCTCCCCTTTTCTAAGAGCACACCATTGTGCCTATCATCCTTGTCCTACTGTCCTATTGTCTTCTTTTATCACTATTTTCTATGTTATATTTATACAAACTACTATCCTATATTTGATTGACGTATAAAATAAAAAATAAATAAAAGCCTCTTTTCCATGATTTATTCCCGCATGGCAATTTGGTGAGGTAGATTGGATGAGATACGGCAAGTGGTCCAAAGTTATCCAGTGATTATTTTGGAAAAAATGAGGTCCATTTTGAGAGACCTTTACCACTGAGATACACTTCTTTCCTTAAAAGTGTTCTGTCGGGCTCTCTGGTAGAATCCTCCCAAAAATTCACAGGTACAAATTTCAGACACACACAGGTTTGAAAATTCCAAACAATGTTCTTTATAATGAAAATTCACTTAAACCAAGCCCTCTTTTGGTATAGCAAAGAGCACTGGTCTCCAAACAAACTGGTAATTTGTACAAGTCCCTTATCAGTTCTGTGATACTTAGTTTGCAGCTGTGAGGCAATTCACAGTCCTTCTTTCACAAAGTGAAACACACTTTGCTCTGGTTTAGTTTCAAAGCGGGGAAAAATCAGCACACAAAAGGTCAAAGTCAGCAAGCCAGGCACAAAACACAATGATCAGATAATCCTCCACAATGGCCAAACCCACAGGCTGCTCTTTATAGCAGCCTCACTAATGACCACAGCCCCACCCAACCACAGGTGGCCTCATTTTCTTTGATAATAATCTCTCAGTTGTTGTTGCCTATGCATCGCTCTCCGCATGCGTGGCTGTATCATTAACTCTTGTTCCAAATCCAAGGAGGAGCTGGATAATTGATCTCCTTCTGAGCTGTCTGCCACATTGATTGGATACTGTATTGGCAGTCATGTGTTAGCAAAAACTTCAGAAGAGAAGGATTGAAGAGAAGGATTGAGGGGTCGTGATCAGTGCGGTCAGGCGGTAGGGAAAGCAAGTAGAATGCTTGGCTGCATAACTAGAGGTATAACAAGCAGGAAGAGGGAGATTGTGATCCCACTGTGTAGAACGCTGGTGAGACCCCATTTGGAGTAATACTGCGTTTAGTTCTGGAGACATCGCCTACAAAAAGATATGGATCCAATTGAATGGGTCCAAAGATGCGCTACAAAAATGGTGGCAGGTCTTAAGCATAAAACGTATCAGGAAAGACTTCATGAACTTCATCTATACAGTCTGGAGGACAGAAGGAAAAGGGGGGACACAATCAAAACATTTAAATATGTGAAAGGGTTAAATAAGGTTCAGGAGGGAAGTGTTTTTAATAGGAAAGTGAACCCAAGAACAAGGGGGCACAATCTGTGGTTAGTTGGGGGAAAGATCAGAAGCTACGTGAGAAAATATTATTTGACTGAAAGAGTAGTAGATGCTTGGAACAAACTTCCAGAAGACGTGGTTGGTCAATCCACAGTCACTGAATTGAAACATGCCTGGGATAAGCATAGATCCATCCTAAGATAAAATACAGGAAATAGTGTAAGGACAGACTAGATGGACCATGAGGTGTTTTTCTGCCACCAATCTTCTATGTTTCTATGTTTCTATAGTTGTCTTTAGAGAAATGACTTGTTCTTATTATTATGGAAAAGCAAAAAGTTGTGATTTGATGTTAATGCCTTTCTTTACTGTAACAGAGAGAGTCGGAAGTCAATCCTTATTTTTCATTCTTTCTTTCTTTCTTTCTTTCTTTCTGTCTTTCTTTCTTTCTTCTTTCTTTTTCTTACCTTTCCTCACTTCTCTTCCTCTCCCCCTTTCCCCAGTTCTTCGTTTTACTTTTGTATTTTATAATACTCTATAACTTAATAAACTTTTTGATTTACAGAAAATATCTTTGGCTTCCCTAAAGCGCCGAAGGTAAACTAACTAAAAGTGCCTGTTCCTGGAATTATTCCTGAAAGTGTTTAGTTCTACTTTATGCACTAAGCCTCCAAAGCCACAAACTGCCTCTTTCCAAAATGGCAGCCAAACTCCTTTTTTAAAAAAAAATTAAATTCCTCTCCCGTCAGCCGTAGCAGATTAGCAGTCCATTTAGCATACGGGAGGATTCAAAACAGAATTCTCCATTTTCTCATGGCATTCTAACTGATTTCACCTAAGCCGTGACTCCTTTTCATTAAAACGGGACACTAAATTATAAGAAGATCATTAAATGGATGCACAGGACTGTGTTATGTCTGAGGGAGCCATTAGATCAGGGCTAAATTTCCTCAAATTACTTGGCGCAAAGAAGAATACGGAAACAAATTCTCCGTTCTGTGAGAGGAAGTTGCCTTACCAATTCTGTTAGGTTTGAAAAGACAAGGGGCGGGGGGAGAGAGGGAGAGATACAGCCACCTCCATCTTCTCTGAGAAATGTATTTTTATAATTTGCCTCCTGTGTTGTGGTTGGCTCTGCCCCAGGGAATGGGGAGGTGGATGCAGGGGAAAATTCACCATGTCACAGGCCTGTGTTATTGCCGACAGAATCAGATCAGAGTTTAGTTTCCTCGGACGAAGAAGAAGGTGGGAGTGACTCGGCAGAGGAGGGCTTGGCACACAGCCAAGGCAGTCAATCTCCCTTATCTTCTATAGCTTCAGATGATGACATGTTGGACCCACGCAAACACAGAATTATGCGTAAAAGAGACCAAGTAAGGAGATATTACAGGAAATAAGGGAGGCCACCTGTGTTTGGGTGAGGCTCCAGTAATTAGGGCTGCTGCTATAAATAGCAGCATGTGGGTTTGGCCGTTGTGGAAGAATATCTGATTGGAGTTCGTCAGGAATCTTGTGTTGCTGGACTTTGATGCTTTTTCACGCCTTTGAAACCAAAGCAGAGCAACGTGTATGTGTCTCACTTCGTTGGAAGAAGAAGGGGTGTGAAGTTTCTTCAGAGCTGCTAGCTAAGTACTTAATGACTGCTTAAGGGAAATTGTACAGACTATTGTTGTTTTGGGATGAGTGCTCTTTGCAATACAAAAAGAGTGCTTTGTTTATTTTGACTTTTGTGATGAAGAACATTTTTTTGAATTTTCAAACGTGTGTGTGTCTGAAATTTGTATCCTTGAATTTTCGGGAGGCTCCTATCAGACAGCTTGGCAGAACACATAGTAAGCAGAAAAATGTTTGTCCTAATAAATGAATTGAGAAATCATCATGCATGCAAACAGGACAGCAGCTACGTCGATCATAAAAGGGTCTTGGATGAATGGGATGGGATGGGATGGAGTAGAATAGAATAGAACAGAATATTATTATTTAGCCAAGTGATGGTCTTGGTAGGACCTATATTTCTGGAGGGGTACATTGCCAATTCTTCACCAAAATATGGAGCATATATGTTCAAGAATGGCATCAATATTTTTAGAATAACTGGGATCTTGGAATAGATGCATTTGGTCATTTTCAGTTTTGGGTTTCTAGTTCATTCTTTCATGAGTTTAGAGTTTTTGGGGAATCGTGGGGGGGGGGGTTGTGTGTGTGTGTGTATGTATTGAAGAAGCTGGTTGAAAATGGGCCTATTAATTGGGGTATCTGATTGGGATAATGGAAAAAATAACTGTTTCATCAAGCTTCAAAGTTGGTTTATGCAAAATTGTTGATTTTTTTCTTCTATGTCTCTTGATTTAACATGATTTATTTTAAAATTGGATTTATAATAAACAATAAAATAAAAACAGTAATGTTTCAGTGTAGGGAACTGTAGAAATTTGGTATAAATGTTTGGAATTGCTTTCTAATCGGAGGTGGAAAATGTTTCCTCTTCTGCTTTTTCTTCCCAAAAAGTTAAATATTATTTTTGGTTGAAACCTCTTTCCTTATGTTTTCCTGTGGTTTGAAACATACCTATTTGTTGTTCTTGGAAATCACTCTAGGCAGCCTGAAACTCGGTGTTGCATAAAGAAAATCCATCTATCTCTTCCAAATTCAGATTTAAACAAACAAAAAAACAAAAAACTCCAAAGACGAAATATTTTCTCCCTCTAGTCAGTTCCTTTTACATACACCTGCTGGAACAACTTAATTGTGAAGTATGTTATTTATACTAAGTCTAGCCTTATACTCTTCAGATGAATGGTTGCTTTGACTTTGAATTTTGCCAGCAAATTTTTGAGAGAATGTGATGCAAGAATTTGAAACAGTGAGAAAAAAAGCAGAGTTATTCTTAAAATGAAAAGTGGCAAAGATCTATCTATCATCTGCCTGCCTGCCTGCCTGCCTGCCTGTCTGTCTCTCTATCTGTCTATCTATCATAGAAACATAGAAGATTGGTGACATATTTGTTTTCGTAGATTTTCATGGGTACAGGTATGATGGTCTTGGCATATTCGGGTTTTTTCCCGTGTAGGATTTGGAAATTGCTGGCGACGTTTCGATGAGGTCCCACTCGTCATCTTCAGGCTGGTGCTTCTGTCCTTGCAAGGACAGAAGCACCAGCCTGAAGATGATGAGTGGGACCTCTTTGAAACATCGCCAGAAATTTCTGAATCCTACACGGGAAGAAACCCAAATATGCCAAGACCGTCATATATATATATATATATCCTATCCTATCCTATCCTATCCTATCCTATCCTATCCTATCCTATCCTATCCTATCCTATCCTATCCTATCCTATCCTATCCTATCCTATCCATCTATCTATCTATCTATCTATCTATCTATCTATCTATCTATCTATCTATCTATCATCTATCTATCTATCTATCTATCTATCTATCTATCTATCTATCTATCCTATCTATCTCTATCTCTATCTCTATCTCTATCTCTCTATCTCTCTATCTCTCTCTCTATCTATCTATCTATCTATCTATCTATCTATCTATCTATCCTATCTATCCTATCTATCTCTATCTCTATCTATCTCTCTCTCTCTCTCTCTCTCTCTCTCTCTCTCTCTCTCTATCTATCTATCTATCTATCTATCTATCTATCTATCTATCTATCTATCATGATTGGCTCAGGAATTCTGGGAGTTGAAGTCCACAAGTCATAGAAGAGCCAGCTTTGCCTACCCCTGGTCTAGACTTCTTAGAGGAAGTCTTATTCCAAAGTTGGTTTTGGCAGAACAGCTACACAGAGCAGTTAATTTATACTCTCCTTGCCAAGGTATTGTCAACCAACTCTCAACGATTTCAAATGAATAGAAATGGAGGTTGCTGCCCTTCTTTTGTGGTTTAAGTTGGAAAAACTACAATGCGAAGGATATTATAGAGCTTCGGTTTTTTTAAAAAAAATATAGAACAAACTCATAATCAGTGGGAAGAGAAAGCAGACAGTCTAGGTTTAATCAAAGGCTTTCTGACCATAAATGAATTCCTGTGGCAAAGTGTCTGGATCAAAGGGAATTACATCTCTATGAATTTGGACAGTAAGTAAGGAACTCAGGGCATTTGATTTCCGGCTTCCTGGTATCCAGCCAAATAAAAACAATAGAACAAAAAGTTAACAGGGATATTGGGGCTAATCCTGGAAACAGAACATATGACTAACAGAATAACACAGTTGGAAGGGACCTTAGGGGTCTTCTAGTCCAACTCCATACTTGGCTAACAAACCCAGACAAATGGTTGTCCATCTTTTCTTTAAAAACGTCCAGGGTTGGAGCATCCATAAATCTTCTGGAGGGAAGTTGTGCTAATGATTAATTGTTCTCACTGTCAGGAACAATTTCTCCTTAGTTCTATGTTGGTTTTCTCCTTGATTAGTTTGCATCCAGTGGTTTTGTCTTGCAATACTACTACTACTTCTACTTCTACTTCTACTACTTCTACTACTACTACTACTACTACTAAAATAATAATAATAATAAAATAATAATAATAATAAAATAATAATAATAAAACAATAATAATAAAATAATAATAAAATAATAATAATAATAATAACAACAATAACAACAACTACAACAACAACAACAACAACAACAACTGAGTTGGAAGGGACAGGAAACCCTACACTACTCCAGACAGATGGTTATCCTAGCCGTCCCGAGTCTACGGAGAGGGGCAGCATACAAATCCAATAAATAAATATCCAACATCTTCTTTAAAAATTTCCAGTTTTGGAGCATTCACAACTTCTGGAGGCAACTTCTGTCCCACTGATTAACCATTCTCACTGTCAGGAAATTTCTCCTTAAGTTACTTCTCTCCTTGTTTGGTTTCCACCCATTGCTTCTTCTTCTACCCTCATGTGCTATGGATAATAGGTTGACTCATTCGTCTTTGTGGCAACCCCTGAGATATCAGAAGAATGCTATCATGTCTCCCCTGGTTCTTTTTTTCATTAAACTAGCCATGCCCAGTTCCTTCAACTGTTCTTCATATGTTTTAGCCTCTAGCCCTCTTACCATTTTTGTAGCTCTTTCCTGCATTTTTTCTAGAGCCTCAACATCCTCTTTGCATCATGGAGACCAAAACTGGATTCCATATTCCAAGGGTGGCCTTACCAAGGCTTTATAAAGTGGTGTTAACCCTTCAGGTGATCTTGATAAAACAGCCTTGTTCAGGTGGTTTGGAGAATTGCTTGACCTCTACCCCTTATTCTTTGTGTAGTCCCTTAGATACACAACAACACAACCAGCATTGCAAAGATCCCTGATTCTGCCTTCTGCTAGAATCACCGTTGATTGTTGTATTCTATGTTGAAAAATGTTTCTTGTGCCTCATGCTTCAGAGACCCAAAGGCTAGGTTGCTAAGTTACTGGCATTTGACATCATATCCTTCCCACGGTGTCCCCATATTTGACAGACACTTATGATTTACTATGCTGGGCAGCTTCCTTTTCATTGGTGCAACGACGTCTCAAAAACAACAACAACAACACTACAGTAGTACCTCTACCTAAGAACGCCTCTACTTACAAACTTTTCTAGATAAGAACCGGGTGTTCAAGATTTTCTTGCCTCTTCTCAAGAACTATTTTTCACTTACAAACCCGAGCCTCCGAAACTGTAACTGGAAAAGGCAGGGAGAAGCCTCTGTGGGGCCTCTCTAGGAACCTCCTGGGAAGAAACAGGACTGGAAAAGGCAGGGAGAAGCCTCCGTGGGGCCTCTCTAGCAATCTCCTGGAAACAGGGCCAGAAAAGGCAGGGAGAAGCCTCCGGGGGGCCTCTCTAGCAATCTCCTGTAAACAGGGCCAGAAAAGGCAGGGAGAAGCCTCCATGGGGCCTCTTTAGGAATCTCCTGGGAGGAAACAGGGCCGGAAAAGACAGGGAGAAGCCTCCGTGGGGCCTCTCTAGGAATCTCCTGGGAGGAAACAGGGCCTCCACCTTCCCTGTGGTTTCCCCAATCGCATGGCTTATTTGCTTTTACATTGACTCCTATGGGAAAAATTGCTTCTTCTTACAAACTTTTCTACTTAAGAACCTGGTCACGGAACAAATTAAGTTCGTAAGTAGATGTACCACTGTATTTGAAATTCAGATTGTATCCTTCCCCCTCCACCTCCCACAACAAGCTTCCTCCCCAAGTTTGTCCCAGCAAAAGTGGCACATGCGTTATTTTGAAACGCTTTGTGGACATTGGATGCACCTGCACCCAGATGAAAAGAAACAATTAAGGGGGTTTCCAGGAAGGGGGGAGGGACACGGGAAGACGTCTATTGGCAGGCTAATTTTGCTTTGTGAACAAGTCATCTCTACCCGGGCTGGTGCGTATTAAGTCGATTAGCGCCTTTCAAATTGTACAGGAAAGGTAATATTGCATATAATTTTCTCAGTCAAGGGCATTTTCACCTGCTGATCAATTTACATATCCTCCAATGTCATTAGACGGGAGCTAGTCATCAGGAAGGGCAGAGAGAGAATAAATTGCAGAGTTTTGTTCATTTAATTCTCGTCATTTCATTCTAATTATAAGCAGCCTCTGTTTTGCTTGGGAGTATGCGGCTTTTAATTAATAGTGCACCTGTCCAACTATTTTTATTTTTATTTTTATTTATTTAGTTGTCCAATACACAATACATATTGAAGAGAATAGACATGAAGTATTATATATAAAGAAAAGGATAGAAGAAAAGATATAAAAATAGAGGAGAAGATATATGAAAGGAAGAAAAGATATATGATATATAAAATAAGGAAAGACAATTGGACAGGGGATGAAAGGCACACTAGTGCACTTATGTACGCCCCTTATGACCTCTTAGGAACCTGGAGAGGTCAATCGTGGATAGTCTAAGGGAGAAATGTTGGGTGTTAGGGGTTGACCCTACAGAGTCTGGTAATGAGTTCCACGCTTCGACAACTCGATTGCTAAAGTCATATTTTCTACAGTCAAGTTTGGAGCGATTAATATTAAGTTTGAATCTGTTGCATGCTCTTGTGTTGTTGCGGTTGAAGCTGAAGTAGTCATTGACAGGCAGGATGTTGCAGCATATGATCTTGTGGGCAATACTTAAATTGTGTTTTAGGCATCGTAGTTCTAAAACACGATTTGAGTATTGCCCACAAGATCATATGCTGCAACGTCCTACCGGTCAATGACTACTTCAGCTTCAACTGCAACAACACAAGAGCACGCAACAGATTCAAACTTAATACGAACCGCTCCAAACTTGACTGTAAAAATATGATTTCAACAATCGAGTTATCGAAGCGTGGAACTCATTACCAGACTCAATTGTGTCAACCCCTAACCCCCAACATTTCTCCCTTAGACTCTCCACGATTGACCTCTCCAGATTCCTAAGAGGCCAGTAAGGGGCGTACATAAGTGCACTGGTGTGCCTTTTGTCCCCTGTCCAATTGTCTTTCCTTTCTCTCACTTATCATATATATTTTCTTTCTTTCATATATCCTCTCCTCTAAGTTCACTTTTACCCTTATATATATTACTACATGTCTATTTTTCTTCCTATGTATTTGTGTATTGGACAAATGAATAAATAAATAAATAAAAGTCCTCGGAGAGGGGCGGCATACAAATCTAATAAATTATTATTAAATTAAATTATTATTATTATGTTTGGTTTGCAGTGCTGCAAGTGCCTGGTTTCTTGATATTTTTCTAGGAGGTATAGATGCTGCTATTTTGGCTGTTGAAAGTTATAGAATAGAATAGAATTCTTTCTTCTTGTGATTGGACACACAAGGAATTTGTCTTTGGTGCAGATGCTCTCAGTGTACATAAAAGAAAAAGATACATTTGTCAAGAATCATGTGGTACAACACTTAATGATTGTCATAGGGGTCAAATAAGCAATGAAGAAACAATCAATATTATTCACCTCTTATTAAATCAATATATCAATCAATATATTCACCTCTTAAAGCATGATTTTGCTTTACCTAATGAATGGATTTGATTCTATTTTTCAATGCTTCCACAAAATTCAACGCACACTCTTACTCTGGATGAAATAGGATACTGGGCTTGAAATAACTTTGTAAGTCTGCTAGATAAACAGAGATTTAGCTATATATATCATTACAGCTCTAAGTTAAATGCTACTTAACCTACTATGGGGATTCTATGATATAATTGACAAAAAATATAATTCAACTTACCCGTAATATCTCTTCCACGCAGTTGGAGTCATTGGGAAGGCTAACCTAAAAGAAGAAGGATAGACATAGTCAGTCTAAAAAGGAAATGTTTCTGGTCATAGTACCAACAAAAGGCAGGTAATATCAACAGGTTAATATGTCTCCATTTAAAATGGTAAAACAACCAAGCAATACTTCCCACTGTATCCTTGGGGGAAAGTCAGCCTTTCTTGGTTAATTAATTAATTAGTTGTACTTAGAGAAAGCTCCATCTATATGATTGTTCAGGTATATATCAACAAACAAATTCCAGATGAAAATCTATCCATCTAAAGAATCCATACCATTGTTAATTCATGGAGAGAATATAACATTGATGAGCCAATAGTTGCAGTTTAAATAATACAATGGTACCTCTACCTAAGAACACCTCTACTTACAAACTTTTCTAGATAAGAACAGGATGTTCAAGATTTTTTTGCCTCTTCTCAAGAACCATTTTCCACTTACAAACCCGAGCCTCCGAAACTGTAACTGGAAAAGGCAGGGAGAAGCCTCCATGGGGCCTCTCTCGGAATCTCCTGGGAGGAAACAGGGCTGGAAAAGGCAGGGAGAAGCCTCCATGGGGCCTCTCTAGGAATCTCCTGGGAGGAAACAGGGCCTCCACCCTCCCTATGGTTTCCCCAATCACACACATTATTTGCTTTTACATTGATTCCTATGGGAAAAAATAGCTTCTTCTTACAAACTTTTCTATTTAAGAACCTGGTCATGGAACGAATTAAGTTTGTAAGTAGAGGTACCACTGTATTTCTGTTTGTGTGTTGGAGTGGCGTCTGGATTTCCAGGAGGGAGGGGCTTATTCCCCGAGGACAAAGACTCAACAGAGCTTGGAAAATTTGGTCAGCAGGTAAAGGGTCAAAACGGTTCTTCCCTAGCTTATTTCAGAGTATAAATGCAGTTACGCAAACTGTTGTTTAGACTGGCAAGATTCTGTCTATAGTTTAAGAATAATAAAAGTAACTACTCGTAAGAAACTCTACATGTCAGTCTTGGGTCTTGGGGCCTGACAGTTTGCCAATATAACATACCAACAGTTTTTAAGAGAAGTAGAAATTTAAGCTATAGAAAAGGAATAGAGGGATTAACAGGCTCTTGAATAGCCTATAATTTGCTCCAGTCAATGGGCCATTAATAGCATACAGATCACCCACCCCTTCTAGGAACCCCCAAATCAGTTTATGTGACCCAGAAAACTTACTCTGAGCTCCATTTAAGAAAGAAAGAAACCTGTCTTTACAACATGTCTGAAATCCATCCACATCCGTGCCAAATGTGGCTAAAGACATACCTGTGGGAGCTTTAAAGATTTGTTTTTTTTAAAATAAATTGGGCGAAGAATCTTTCGGTCTCTCTCTTTCTCCCCCTCCTCTCTCTCTTTTGGCCGAGGATTTACTACAATTGAAAAAAAACTGGGGCAGAATTTAGCACAATTTGCAGATTTGGGACAGAAAGAAACTTCAGGCTTTGTGAAAACTGGAAGGGGATGAATCCAACTTAAAAGTCCATAGAAGTTAGAGACCTTGAACAATTTGCTTTTTTTTTTTTTTTTTAAAGTGAAGATTCATGATGGGGCTCTTTTTTCATTGATAAACTCTTGTTTAGACTCTGAATACTTACTAAATTTAGCCAATTTCGGCAAATGGGAATTTTGCTCATCTGCTTTTCATAACCATTTTTCATGATGGGTAGGTCTTTTAAATTTTTTAAAAGACCTACTGGGGGAGGGACGCAGTGTGGATAGTACATTTATGCACTATTTATTGAATACTTAATAGTTTTTCTATTGCCCTTCCTTCTCTAGTATCCTTAATTACTTTTAAAATAGGAAATAATTAAATAGTACTTTTTTTACCCATAAACGCTTTAATCATTATGTAGAACTGGACTTTTATAGCCATTAAAGAAAATTGAGCTACTTGCCTAATCTGTTACCATACTGAACCTTGTGGGTTCGGTACAAAACCTTAAAATGTTACTGTGCTCCTCAACAAATAATGCTGTCCATCATTTGTCATTTTTATGGCTATTCAAATAGCGTGACTTAATCAAATGAAAAAAAACTCCAAGCACCTATTTGAAAACTTATCTTGGTCAGTAAGCCACTCCTACCCAGTCACATGACCTTTAAACCACCACCCCGGGTCACATGATTGTCAAGCCACTCCCCACCTGGTCACATGGCCGGTAAGCCACTCCTACCCAGTCACATGACCATCAAGCCACACCCACAAAATAGACCATGCCCACAGCGTGGCAGTAAAAATCTTGGCAGCCTATCACTGTTTGAAACCCTTCAGATCTATGGTGGGTTTTTTTTACCCCTAATTCTTTAAATTGCACCCCAAAAATCAAAGAGGACAAACACAGATTCTGACATGGCTTGTTGTTGTGAGCCGCTCTGAGTCTTCGGAGAGAGGTAGCATACAAATCTAATTAATAATAATAATAATAATAATAATAATAATAATAATAATAATTGTTCTGTCGGGCTCTCTGGTAGACTCCTCCCAAAAATTCACAGGTACAAATTTCAGACACACACACGTTTGAAAATTCAAAACAAGGTTCTTTATAACGAAAATTCACTTAAACTTAGCCCTCTTTTGGTATAGCAAAGAGCACTCATCTCCAAACAAACTGGTAATTTGTACAAGTCCCTTATCAGTTCTGAGATACTTAGCTTGCAGCTGTGAGGCAATTCACAGTCTTTCTTCTTTCACAAAGTGAAACACACTTTGCTCTGGTTTAATTTCAAAGCGGGGAAAAATCAGCCCACAAAGGTCGAAGTCAGCAAGGCAGGCACGAAACACAACGATCAGATAATCCTCCACAATGGCCAAACCCACAGGCTGCTATTTATAGCAGCCTCACTAATGACCACAGCCCCACCCAACCACAGGTGGCCTCATTTTCTTTGATAATAATCTCTCAGTTGTTGCTCCCTATGCATCGCTCTCCGCATGCGTGGCTGTATCATTAACTCTTGTTCCGAATCCAAGGAGGAGACAGATAATTAATCTTCTTCTGAGCTGTCTGCCCCACTCTCCTCCCTGTCACTCATGTCTTCTTGGTCAGAGGAGCCTTCATCAGCAGATTCCACCGGGGGCAAAACAGGCCTGCAGCATGTGGATGTCTCCCCCACATCCACAGTCCTTGGGGCAGGAGCTGGGCCAGAGCTAACCACAACAAATAATAATAATAATAATAATAATAATAATAATAATAATAATAATGGCTGTCTCTCTAGTTGATTTTGAAATTGTAGCAATGAAAGACTAAGTTCAAACGAAAGACAGGCAGCCTGGAAAATTAAAGCAGATGAATGCACAGAGACAGGCAGACAGACAGACAGACGGACAGACAGCTGAACGAAAATGAAAACACCCAACTTCTGAAATTACAGCGCAGAAGAAACAAACTGCTCGTTTCCTTATTAATGAGACGTTCTGCTGAGCGAGTTGCGTTCATAAATCCCTAATGAGGATTTTAAACACATTAAAACTTCTTTAATGCAAAGTGTTTGCTTTTTTTGTTTCCATTCAACAACAAGCCAATAATTCTATGCCTCTAAATGACACTATTAACTGTCAGGGTATGCTTTATTTGACAATCGCTTCATTCAAATACAGTATATTTAAAAAAAAAACCCCCTAATTAATTTGACTGTCGCGAATCGCTTTTACGAAGGTCTCGTTTGCCTCTCGCAGAAATGTGTACGGTAGGTCGATGGAGGGAGGGGGGTAGTTTTAGTTTTTGGAATTCACGGCAATAAAATCTAGGCCTTTTTGTCATTTGTTACTGTAATAAAATACCCCGCCTACTCCAGCCTATAATTAATATTTTTTAAATGTTCTTACTAATAAATACTAAGAATGCTTGGCTGCATAGCTAGAGGTATCACAAGCAGGAAGAGGGAGATTGTGATCCCGCTGTATAGAGCGCTGGCAGTACCACATTTGGAATAATATCGTGTTCAGTTCTGGAGACCTCACCTACAAAAAGAGATGGATCCAATTGAACGGGTCCAAAAATGGTGGAGCAGAAATGGATGGGGAAGAAATGGAGAAATTAGTTCATATTGTGAAATATGTTGGGGGTGATCATTCTTTAACCAATAGATATATGATCTTCTTCTTCTTGTTCTTCTTGTTCTTGTTCTTCTCCTCCTCCTCCTCTTCTCCTCCTTCCTCTTCCTCCTCCTTCCCCTCTTCTTCTTCTTCTTCCTCCTCTTCTTCCTCTTCCTCCTCCTTCCTCTTCCTCCTCTCCTCCTTCTCTTCCTCTTCCTCTTCTTCCTCTTCCTTCTCTCCTCCTTTTCTTCCGCTTCTTCTTCTTCCTCTTCTTCTTCCACCTCTTCTTTTTCATCTTCCTCCTCCTTCCTCTTCCTCTTCCTTCTCTTCTGCTTCTTCTTCCACCTCCTCTTCTTCCTCTTCCTCCTCCTTCCTCTTCCTTCTCTCCTCCTTCTCCTCCTCCTCTTCTTCTTCTTCTTCCTCCTCCTCTTCCTCCTCCTCCTCTCCTCCTCCTCCTCTTCCTCTTCCTCCTCTTCTTCCTCCCCCTCCTCCTTCTCCTCCTCTTCTTCCTCCCCCTCCTTCCTCTTCCTTCTCTCCTCCTCCTCCTCCTCCTTCTCCTTGTTGTGAGCCACTCTGAATCTTCAGAAAGGGGTGGCATACAAATCTAGTTAATACTACTAATACTACTAATACTGCTAATACTATTAATACTACTAATACTACTACTACTACTACTACTACTAATAATAATAATAATAATAATAATAATAATAATAATAATAATTTCATTACTGTCACTTTAAGCAAGATTCTTTGCTCAGCTATCTACAAGACCAATGCAACAATGACTAAAAAGTGTTACTTAGCAAGAAGCTCTATCTGTGTGCATTGAAGGGCTACCAACATTTTTACTACCCCACTGTGGGCATGGCTTATGTAGGACGCCCACAATTTTCTTTCAACATCTTTCAGTGCAAATTGGGTGCTCTGGGGTGGAGCTCCATTTTCACTTCCCCACTGCGTCCCCCCCCACCTCCCCATCCAGGCCGTAGCCCACCCTTGTCTGTGTGCTTGAAATTGTCCAAAGTACCTTCAATCTCAGACTTGGTTTTTAGAAGCTGCGCTCGGCCAATCAGCAAAGAGCCATTTTGCAGTATCTCCATATACGTGTATAAAGGGCATATGCCTCCTGGGCATCATAATTACTTCAAGATGACCTCCATATTGCTGTCCGTAATCAGTTCCCCTCCCAATCTGAAATTTGTTAGATGGTTAATGGCATGATACAGAGGGATGGAGGACCATTAGTCGAGACTGGTCCAAGGGAATGGAATGTTTGGAAGAAGAAATATCGGCGACAGGTGCTAGGAGATGGTTGCTAGGAAAGAGGGAATGTAATTAATGAGCAAAAGAGGGGAGTTGTCTCGGCAGAAGCTGAATCCGCATCCTAGCTACAAGAAGGGGTCAGATGCTGCACGAATCCCAGTTAGGTCCCACAAAGTGGGTCGTCTCCTGGTCCCGTCAACTAAACAATGCTGCTTGGCGGGACCCAGGGGAAGAGCCTTCTCTGTGGCGGCTCCGGCCCTCTGGAACCAACTGCAGAACATAAGAATGCAGTCAAAAAAGAAGAAAAAACTTCCTCCCTTGTCCAGCACATTAAAAAAAACAGGGCATGAAATTGACTTTGAAAAAACTAAATTACTTTCCAAAACAGAAAATGTATACAAAAGAATTATCATGGAAGCCATAGAGATAGAAAAACACCCCCTCAGCATGAACAAACGAGATGACACGTCCCACCTACCAGAGATTTGGAAACCAGCCTTAAACAAAAAAAACATATCATAATCATCACCATGTCAATCGTTGAACTAAATGTGATTCCACCAACCAATCAAATCATTAAAACATAGCCAACCAATCTATTTGCTACATTCAAACCAAAACTCCAACCCCACCACTATATATAAGGAACAAATGGCAGTTGCAAACAAACTATATTTACAGCAGCACGAAGCTTATAACTTGACTGAAACGTCACATAGACACTCAAAATATTACACGGGGCAAAACCCGAACTCAGAACAATCTACATATATATATATATATATACAGATACATATATATCTATATTTACAGCAGCACGAAGCTTATAACTTCAGCCTGATGATGGTGAATGTGATTTCACAAAAACGTCGCATAGACACTCAAAATATTACACAGGGCAAAAACCGAACTCAGAACAATCTACATACATATACCCGTGAAAATGTACGAAAACACATATATATATATGTGTGTGTGTGTGTGTTTTTTTTATGTCGGATGAATGCACAGAGACAGACAGCTAAAAAAACATTTGACATATATATATATATATATATATATATATATATATATATATATATATATATATATATGACGGTCTTGGTATATTCGGGTTTCTTCCCGTGTAGGATTTGGAAATTTCTGGCGACGTTTCGACGAGGTCTCACTCGTCATCTTCAGGCTGGTGTTTCTGTCCTTGATCTCAGGCGAACACTATATATATATATACACACACATAGTAAAATACATGATGAAGGTTATAGAGGAGATACTCATAGTAAAATATATCTATGAAAGAATAGAAAAGAAGATATAGTAATAGAACATATCAATGAAAGAATAGAAGAAGAGATATAGGAATAGAAGAAAGGTACAGGAGATATAGGAGAGCAATAGGACAGGGGACGGAAGGCACTCTAGTGCACTTGTACTCGCCCCTTACTGATCTCTTAGGAATCTGGAGAGGTCAACCATAGACAATCTAAGGGTAAAGTGTTGGGGGTTTGGGGATGACATTATGGAGTCCGGTAATGAGTTCTCCGAAGAAAGTCTTTTTAAAGTCCTAACCAGGGGATAAAATAATGTGCTGGCTAGCCAGATGAATACCTGGTAAGTAGATTCTTTTCCCTATTTTTCTCCCCAAAATCTAAGGTGTGTCTTATACTCCGTCGCGTCTTATACTCTGAAAAATACAGTAGGTGTGTTGGATACTCTAGTTATTTCTAAAGATGGTAATTGTCGAACAAACCAATGAAAGATCTACCCAAACATTGACAGTGCTCTACCATGTGGACCTTGTGTTGATAGGACCCAACCCATTTATCTCACTCTATGCAGCCAGCATCCCAGAGTCCTTCTGAAGAAGATGGTACCTGAAGAGCCCATTCAAAATAATAATAATAATAATTAATAATAATTTATTAGTTTTGTGTGCCGCCCATCTCCGAAGACTTGGGGAGGCTCACAACATAGCAATAGTACAGTACATTACAAATCTAATTGTTGTGGTTAGCTCTGCCCCTGCTCCTGCCCCAAGGACTGTGGATGTGGGGGAGACATTCACATGCTGCAGGCCTGTTTTGCCCCCGGTGGAATCTGATGATGAAGGCTCCTCTGACCAAGAAGACATGAGTGACAGGGAGGAGGAGAGTGGGGCAGACAGCTCAGAAGGAGATCAATTCTCTAGCTCCTCCTTGGATTCAGAACAAGAGTTAATGATACAGCCACACATGCGGAGAGCGATGCGTAGGCAGCAACAACTGAGAGATTATTATCAAAGAAAATGAGGCCACCTGTGGTTGGGTGGGGCTGTGGTCATTAGTGAGGCTGCTATAAAGAGCAGCCTGTGGGTTTGGCCATTGTGGAGGATTATCTGATCGTTGTGTTTCGTGCCTGCTTTACTGACTTTGACTTTTTGTGTGCTGATTTTTCCATGCTTTGAAATTAAACCAGAGCAAAGTGTGTTTCACTTTGTGAAAGAAGAAGGACTGTGAATTGCCTCACAGCTGCAAGCTAAGTATCACAGAACTGATAAGGGACTTGTACAAATTACCAGTTTGTTTGGAGACGAGTGCTCTTTGCTATACCAAAAGAGGGCTTGGTTGAAGTGAATTTTCATTATAAAGAACATTGTTTTGAATTTTCAAACGTGTGTGTGTGTCTGAAATTTGTACCTGTGAATTTTGGGGAGGATTCTACCAGAGAGCCCGACAGAACATCTAATATTAAAATTTAAAAAGTTAATTAAAAAACATTAATATAATGTAATCAGTATCATAATATCATCAATTACGCAATCACACACACTCAACCCAATTTATCGTACTATAGAGGTCAGAAAAACAGCAAGGGGGGTGGTAATCATCCCCACACCTGTCAACAGAGGTGAGTCTTCAACATTTTACGGAAGGCGAGGAGGGTGGGGGCTGCTCGAATCTCTGGAGAAAGTTGATTCCAGAGGAGCGGGGCCACCACAGAGAAGGCTCTTTCCCTGGGCCCCGCCAACCAACATTGTTTAGTTGACGGGACCCGGAGAAGGCCAACTCTGCTGAGATGCAAACGAGATTTCCTTCCAGCTCGGTTTTCCTAGGTAATCACCGAATTTTTGAGAGCGGCTTTGAAAAGGACCCGCTCCCTCTCTCTATATATACATTTGGAGCGATTGGCTGTAGCTTCTGAATCTGCTGCAGGAAGCTTGGGCAAACAGGCGGGAGATGAAACAAAGAAAGGCCTAATTGCCATGCAAAGCACAGCAACTCCGAGATGTGATGAGGAACGTGACCGGTCTGGATGAAATTTCCAAATATGACCAGCCAAGCATTACAGAGAAAAAGAAGGTCCAGTCGAAGCAAATAGCAGCCAGAAAGGAAAGGGGGGAATGGCTCTCCCTTGCTTCCCTTTGCTCTCTCTCCCTCCCTGCACATTTTGGAGCCGAGTGAAAAATACAAATAAATCCTCCCCACTCTCCCTCTTTCTCCTCTCTCTCTCTCTTTCTTTCTCTCTCTCTCTGTGTGAGTGCTTGCACGGGTGGATTAATTCACCAAAGATATGGCAAGGAGGGGGTGTTGAAAAAAAGGAGGAAAGAAAGAAGAAAGAAAAAGAAAAAAGAAGAGAAAGAAAGAAGAGAAAGTGGAGAGAGAAAGAGAAAGAAAGGAGAGAGATAGAGAAAGAAAGGAGAGAGAAAGAAAGAGAGGTGTGTGTGTATGTGTGTGTGAGAGAGAGAGACACAGAGAGAGAACAAGCAAGCATGGTTTATAGAAAAAACTGCTAATTAGATACAATCATTCACTATTATTTTTATGCCAGTACTTCTGTGTCATTAAATATAAAGGGCACATACAGTTGGCTCTGTCACACTGTTCCACACCTCCTTCCTTCCTTCCTTCCTCCTTCCTTCCTTCCTCCTTCCTTCCATCCATCCTTCCTTCCTTCCTTCCTCCCTCCTTCCTTCCATCCTTCCTTCCTTCCTTTCCTCCCTCTCTTCCCTCTCCTTCCTTTCCTTCTTTCTTTCCTTCCTTCCTCCTTTCCACCCTCTCTCCCTCCCTCCCTCCCTCCTTGCCTCCCTTCCTCTCTTCCCTTTCCTTCCTTCTTCCTCCCTCCCTCACTTCCTCTCTTCCCTCTCCTCCCCCCTTCCCCTCTTCCTTCCCCTTCCTTCCTCCCCTCTCCTTCCCTCCTTCCCTCCCTGCCTCCTTCCCTCCCTCTCTCCTTCCCTCCCTTCCTTCTTATCCCACCTGGGAGGAATCAACTTGCAGTGAAGAACAAACCGTAGCAGGGCATTTGGGACCCAGGGGGGAGGACACCCAATTGGAGCCCTGGGAGACCCCTTTGTCAAGCACAGCTTGGGTGGGTGGTAGAGAATAAGACCGACTTGAATGGAAAATGTGATGTGAAGGCATGAAAAAAAGAAAGAAAGTGTCCTGAATAGATTCTACCACCGTGAACTTGAAAAGAGAGACAAACTGAAATCAATAATGAACTGCTTGATCCTACTTGCCACACTTACAAGAGCTTAGATATTTTTGTTTGAAGGATGAAAGTTGCCCATCAAAGTTGGATAATGTGCCCAGTCTACTACTACTCTCTCTCTCTCCCTCTTTCTCTCTCTCTCACACACATTTTGTCTCTCTTTCCTTCTCTCTCTCTCTTTCTCTCTTTCTCACTCATTCTTTCTATTTCTCCTTCATTTTTCATTTCTTTCTCTCTCTCTCTCTCTTTCTTTTGCTCTCATTCTCTCTTTCCTTCTCTCCATTCCTCCCTCACTCTTTTTTCTCTTTTGCAACTCTCTCTCTCTTCTTTTCTCTCATCCCTTACTCTTTCTCACTCTCTTTCTCCCTCCCTCCCTCATTTTTCCTTTATTTCTGTCTCTATTCCTCCCTTCCTCTCCCTTTCTCACTCTTTTTATTTCTCTCTTTTTCCTTCTCTCCCTTTCTCTCTCACTCTTTCTCTTTCTCACTCTAATCCCTTGTCTCTATTTCATCCCTCTTTTCTCTCCCTCTTTGTGCTAGTGAATGCATCAAGGTGTTACTGGAATGCTTCTCAGTTAGCTCTCATTACTACACCATTTTGCATACATTTTATTCCAAATACAGTGGTACCTCTACTTACAAACTTAAGTAGAAAAGTTTGTAAGAAGAAGCATAGGAATCAATGTAAAAGCAAATAATGCGTGCAATTGGGGAAACCACAGGGAGGGTGGAGGCCCTGTTTCCTCCCAGGAGATTCCTAGAGAGGCCCCACGGAGGCTTCTCTCTGCCTTTTCCGACCCTGTTTCCTCCCAACAGATTCCTAGAGAGCCCCCACAGAGGTTTCTCTCTGCATTTTCCGACCCTGTTTCCTCCCAGGAGATTCCTGGAGAGATCCCACGGACGGTTCTCCCTGCCTTTTCTGGCCCTGTTTCCTCCCAGGAGATTCCTAGAGAGGCCCCACGGAGGCTTCTCCTTGCCTTTTGTGGCCCTGTTTCCTCCCAGGAGATTCCTAGAGAGGCCCCACAGAGGCTTCTCCATGCCTTTTCCGGCCCTGTTTCCTCCCAGGAGATTTCTAGAGAGGCCCCATGGAGGCTTCTCCTTGCCTTTTCTGGCCCTGTTTCCTCCCAGGAGATCCCTAGAGAGGCCCCACAGAGGCTTCTCCTTGCCTTTTCTGGCCCTGTTTCCTCCCAGGAGATTCCTAGAGAGGCCCCACAGAGGCTTCTCCCTGCGTTTTCCGGCCCTGTTTCCTCCCAGGAGATTCCTAGAGAGGTCCTACGGAGGCTTCTCCTTGCCTTTTCTGGCCCTGTTTCCTCCCAAGAGATTCTAGAGAGGCCCCAGGGAGGCTTCTCCCCACCTTTTCCGGTTACAATTGTGGAGGCTCAGGTTTATAAGTGGAAAATTGTTCTTGAGAAGAGGCAAAGAAATCTTGAACACCCGGTTCTTATCTAGAAAAGTTCATAAGTAGAAGTGTTTGTAGGTCGAGGTACCCCTGTATGCTTGTGTTGGAATACATATACCCTGCTGGCAGATTCTGACACCCTCCCTTCCTCTCTCTGTCTCTCTTATTTTCTCTCTCTTTCTCTCTGCCTTTTCTGTCATCAAGAGCCAAACATGCCTCGGGGTGAAGATTTAGAGAATCTGCCACGTGGGACTTTATCTCCTTCTCCAAGTTGAGAGGCCAAACACTTCATGCGCAAACACACTTCATCAGCCCAGTCGAAAGGACAAGTTATCACTGCCGAACACTATTGTTCTTAATTGCCACAATACTGAATACTTTGCCACATCTATTTTATCCCTTTTCCTTTATTCATCTTTAAGGGAAGCTTATTGTCCTTCTGATTTGAGGTTTGTTACATAACAGAGGGGTTTTCTTTGAGGGGCTACCACAAAAAAGAGGGGATTAAGCTATTCTCCAAAACCCCAGAAGGCAGGATAAGAAGCAATAGAAAATAGAATAGGAATAGAATAGAATAGAAATAGAATAGAAATAAAGTAGAGTAGAGTAGAGTAGAATAGATTAGGAATAGGAATAGAATACAATTAGAATAGAATAGAATAGGAATAGAATACAATTAGAATAGAATAGAATAGGAATAGAATACAATTAGAATAGAATAGAATAGGAATAGAATACAATTAGAATAGAATAGAAATAGAGTAGAGTAGAGTAGAGAAATAGAGTAGAGTAGAGTAGAGTAGAGTAGAATAGGAATAGGAATAGAATTGGAATAGGAATATAAATATAAATATAAAAAGAATTGGAATAGAATAGAATAGGAATAGAATACAATTAGAATAGAATTGAAATAGAGTAGAATAGAATAGAATAGGAATAGAATTAGAATAGGATAGCAATAGAATACAATTAGAATAGAATGGAATGAAATGAAATGGAATGGAATAGAATAGAATAGAATAGAATAGGAATTCTTTATTGGCCAAGTGTGATTCGACACAAGGAATTTGTCTTTGGTGCAGATGCTCTCAGTGTACATAAAAGAAAATATGCATTTGTCAAGAATCATGTAGTACAACACTTAATGATTGTCGTAGGGATGAAGCAGTGAAGAAACAATCGATATTAATATAAATCTGCTTGTTGTTACAAGCAACAAGTTACAGTCATACAGTCATAAGTGGGAGGAAATGGGTGATAGGAATGATGAGAAAAAACTAGTTGTAATAGTAGTGCACACTCAGGAAAAAGTTTGACAGTGTTGAGGGAATTGTAGGGTTGCTTAAGATTTTTATTCATATTGATTGTTTCCTCATTGCTTATTTGACCCCTATAATCATTAAGTGTTGTATCTCATGATTCTTGACATGTATCTTTTTAAAAATTGTACACTGAGAGCATAGTCACCAAAGACAAATTCCCTGTGTGTCCAATCACACTTGGCCAATAAAGAATTCTATCTATCTTCTATCTATCTACCAACTAGTCCACCAAACCACCAACCAACCCAGGGACACCCCCCCCACCTCATCTTTAATAATCTCTCGCAAAATAATGGTCATTAGAGCTAACCTTTTAACTGCAACTAATTCCAACAGGCCAGAAGTTAAGATATAGTTGAGAGAGAGAATGAGAGGGGACATATTTTTCATTTTCATCAAATCTTCCCATGTGATAAATGTAGATTGCACCTTGGAGTTAGGGTCACTTTTAATGATTCCACTTTATTTAAGACTGAAAACATTAATTCCCTAACCTTTGTCTTTGTTTCAAAGATAGATAAGATGAAAGATGGATTCTGAATATCTCAGAAATGAAAGCCCATGGACTGGAGCACGGGGTTACTTTTCTCCCTGACAGGAATATGTTAGAAAACTATTATTTTTGAAATGGATTGCAATATATATATATATATATATATGGTACCAAAAATTACCTAACCTGCTGGAATGAATTTCCTGACCTGTGTGTAGCTGTATTAAAGGTATAATTTATTGCAATCTAACCGAACTTGCATCAATTAGACAGGCTAAATTAAAGGGCGCGTCACTAATAAATTTTACGCTAAACATATTCCTTATAGTAAGTCAGCTTAAAAAAAAAGGTTTAACCCTAGAAATGGGACTTCAAAATACTGTGGAATTTCTACACCGGAATATAGAAATATCATGAAACTTAGATGCAAAGGAAGTCATATTAAAATCCTGGTCCAATATGGGTTGAAATAGCCATCTGTACTCAGTTCTAAAGTTAATAGCTGTGTGGATTCCCCCAGTTAGAAATCAGAAATTTCTGCAAATCTCACAAAAACAGTGTAAACACTAGTAACTCCTTGAAGTCACTGCATGTTTTTCCCCACTGGATCCTGGAGCTGTCCAAAGCATACTTTTCACTTCTCCGGCCTTTGATCTTAAACAATGGAGAACTCCAAAGTTAAAGGAAGGCCGAGATTTCTTAAAAGCTCATCAATTATAATATAGCAGTAAAAGCAGTTAGAAATGCTACACATCAATGAGAAGGAGGAGGAGGAAGGAGAAGAAGAAGAAGAAGAAGAAGAAGAAGAAGAAGAAGAAGAAGAAGAGAAGAAGAAGAGAAGAAGAGGAGGAGGAGAGGGAGGGGGAGGAAGAGGAAGAAGGAGAAAGAGAAGGAGGAGGAGAAGAAGAGGAAGAAAGAAGAAGAAGAAGAAGAAGGAGAAGAGGGAGAAGAAGAAGAAGAAGAAGAAGAAGAAGAAGAAGAAGAAGAAGAAGAAGAAGAACAAGAACAAGAAGAACAAGAACAAGAACAAAAAACAAAGAAAGAAAGAAACAGTCCTGACCATGACCAATAGATAGCAGATTAGATTGGGTTGAACTAGAAGACCTCCAAGGTCCCTTCCAAATCTATTATTTGATTCTATTCTAAAAAGAAGCTATAGCCCAACCTACCAAAATCTTAAAGGTCAGACTAGAAATAAAAACTAAAACAAAGAAGATACAGCCGGAACATGTAGCTTCTTCCCCGTTTGTTTTCCAGCTGAAACCCATTCAAGCATGTTTGGACTTTAGAATTTAACACCTTAATTTTGCATCATCAACCAGTTTTGACCCGTCCTACATCTCCTGTGTGTGCCTCAGCTACTTGGCCTGAGATCAGAAGAATGATGGTTTCTGGCATCCATCCATGGACAGATGGAGTTCCATCGTCCAAACTCAAGGTGCTTTGAGCGTTTAGCGCAAGAGTTGTTTATTGCAACTCCCTGGTCACTCGAGGCTGCAAAATTGGCAGGTTACTAATTCGTGGTCTGCGTTTACAGAAGAAGCCCACCCCGTCTGAGCTTCTGAGAAAAACCCACAGCCACAAGTGATACCTGTTTTATTTTCTTTGCCTGGGAAAAAAAAAAAGGACAAAAGGATTAAAAACAAACTCACTGTCAGTTTGGTTCATTAACCTATAACTGTACAAAAGCCAGTGTCAATTAAATGGCCACATCCGACGTGTGTAAAGATAATTACCAGGCAAAGGAGATGTAAGGATGTCCATAAAGGCAGTCAAATGTGACCTATTAAATCAAGCTCGAGCTTTTTAAGGGTCACAAAGCTCATTTGTGGGGCCAAGGCCTTCATAGCTCTAAGCGATCTACCCTGGTTTCCTGGGGCATTATTTTCCACAATAACGTCTCTCTTTTCCTTCATTTCATGTTTCTGGTTCACTCATGAAGATGCACGTTTCAATTTGTTCTTTTTGGGGGTCTTCTACGACGTATTTAAATATAGGTGTCATACGACATACGACAACCACTTAAAGTTGGCCTTCTCCGGGTCCCGTTGACTAAACAATGTCGTTTGGCGGCCCCAGGGGAAGAGCCTTCTCTGTGGCGGCCCTGGCCCTCTGGAACTAACTCCCCCCGGAGATTAGAACTTCCCCCACCCTCCCTGTCTTTCGTAAACTACTCAAGACTCATTTATGCCACCAGGCATGGGGGAGTTGAGATATTCCTTCCCCCTAGGCCATTACAAGTTATGCATGGTATGTTTGTGTGTATGTTTGGTTTTATTATAAGGGTTTTTAGTTGTTTTATTAATTGGATTTCTACATGCTGTTTTTATCATTGTTGTTAGTCGCCCCGAGTCTGCGGAGAGGGGCGGCATACAAATCCAATCAATCAATCAATCAATATGAGCCAGCCGTGTGCAGCAGCTGCCAAAAAAGCCAACATAATTCTAGGCTGCATTAACAGAGGGATGGAATCAAGATCATACAAAGTGTTAATACCACTGTATAAGGCCACACTTGGAATCCTGCATTCAGTTTTGGTCACCACGATGTAAAAAGGATGTTGAGACTCTAGAAAAAGTGCAGAGAAGAGCGACAAAGATGATTAGGGGACTGGAGGCTAAAACATACGAAGAACGGTTGCAGGAATTGGGCATGGCTAGTTTAATGAAAAGAAGGACCAGGGGAGACAGGATAGCAGTCTTCCAATATCTCAGGGGTTGCCCCAAAGAAGAAGGAGTCAACCTATTCTCCAAAGCACCTGAGGGTAGAACAAGAAGCAGCGGGTGGAAACTCAACAAGGAGACTTAATTATACTTCATAAAATCATATACCAAAATGTCCTACCTGTTAACGACTACTTCACCTTCAACCGCAACAACACACGAGCACAAAATCGATTTAAACTAAATGTCAAATACGACTTCAGCAACAGAGTAATCAACGCCTGGAATGCACTACCTGATTCTGTGGTTTCTAATCCTAACCCCAAAACCTTTAACCTTAGACTATTTACAATTGATCTCTCCTCCTTTCTAAGAGGTCTTTAAGGGGCGTGCATAAGCGCACCGTTGTGCCTACCGTCCCTGTCCTATTGTTTACTTTTTATCATTACTTATCAAATGTTTAACATGTACAAATTATCACCCTATAATTGTTTGACAAATAAATAAATAAAATAAAATAAATAAATAAACTTAGAACTTTTCTGATAAGCCAACATATCAGTGGTATAGTTCAAAAGTAGATAGCAAATAATTATTTCTCTGTATAGGTGTATATACACACACACACACTGAAATATACACCTAACATTTTGGTTGTGTAGATCCAAGGTGTGTTGCCGCAGAATGGACTCTGAACTTTGTACAGCAGGATTTTTTTATCCCCTTGGGCAACTTGCGGTACAGGACAAATATCACTTAGGTTAATTTAATCTCCAGCAATTCTGATTGCATCCCTTAAGGCAACGTTTAGATGGGAGTTTGTTACAGTATTTTGCAAATCAAATTAAAGACTCTCGTGTTAATAGATTTTAGAATGAGCTGACACACATTTTGCTCAGAGTCAGCCTCCCTGTGGACCAGGAGCATGGCTCTTAATGGAGCAAAACATGGGAAAGATTTAACTCTACCTGCCCTCCACCGAAGGAAGATTTTAAAAAGAAGAAGAAAAGAAATAGTAATACAAACACACAAGTACTAGGTAGCATAGACCAGTGTTTCCCAACCTTGGCCACTTGAAGATATCTGGACTTCAACTCCCAGAATTCCCCAGCCAGCATTCGCTGGCTGGGGAATTCTGGGAGTTGAAGTCCAAATATCTTCAAGTGGCCAAGGTTGGGAAACACTGGCCTAGACAACTGATAGCAAGTTGGCATTGTTCATTAGAAAAAGTGAGTTCTACCAAGTTGGAACAATTAACGACTGGAAGCAACTTAGAACTAAGGAGAAATTTCCTGGCAGTCAGAACGATTGATTGGTGGAACAGAAGTTGCCTCCAGAAGTTGTGAATGCCCCAAAATTGGAAGTTTTTAAGCAGATGTTGGAGAACCATTTGTCTGAAGTAGTGTAGGGTTTCCTGCCTAAGTAGGAGGTTGGACTAGAAGACCTCCAAGGTCCCATCCGAGTGTTGTTGTTGTTGTTGTTGTTGTTGTTGTTGTTGTTCTTCTTCTTCTTCTTCTTCTTCTTCTTCTTCTTCTTCTTCTTCTTCTTCTTCTTCTTCTTCTTCTTCTTCATCTTCTTCATCTTCTTCTTCCTCCTCCTCCTCCTCCTCTTATAGAAACATAGAAACATAGAAGTCTGACGGCAGAAAAAGACCTCATGGTCCATCTAGTCTGCCCTTATACTATCTCCTGTATTTTATCTTAGGATGGATATATGTTTATTCTAGGCATGTTTAAATTCAGTGACTGTGGATTTACCAACCACGTCTGCTGGAAGTTTGTTCCAAGGATCTACTACTCTTTCAGTAAAATAATATTTTCTCACGTTGCTTTTGATCTTTCCCCCAACTAACCTCAGATTGTGTCCCCTTGTTCTTGTGTTCACTTTCCTATTAAAAACACTTCCCTCCTGGACCTTATTTAACCCTTTAACATATTTAAATGTTTCGATCATGTCCCCCCTTTTCCTTCTGTCCTCCAGACTCTTCCCCTTCTCCTCTTGCTCTTTTTCTTCCTCCTCCTTCTTCCTCCTCCTCTTCCTCCTCCTCCTCGTCTTCTCCCCTTCCTCCTCTCCTCCTCCTCCTCCTCCTTATTATTGTTGTTATTGTTGCTGCTGCTATTATTTATTTATTATTATTATTATTATTATTATTATTATTATTATTATTATTATTATCTATAATAAACATCCCCCTGGCACAGATGCCACAACTGCAGGTATTTTAGCCTGAATCTGGCTGCAAATCCTGTTTAACACCTTTATTGTTCTACGTGGATTCACCCGGGTGCTTTCATCAAGGGAATGGCTCTTGTCTCCTTATTTGAATGGATGTTCCCACGAAAGGAGCCCTTTAGATCACACTTTTCATGCTCTTCCGCGAAAGGCTCGCGCTCAGCTTGAATTTGCTTTGCTTTAAGCAGGTAATAAATACAGAACGGCCTTCCCTTCCATCTGTATATATATTTTAATCGAATGTAATCATTTAACCCGGGCTCTGTAAACAGATTAGTAATAGAAAATGTGTCATAACAATTCCTTACGGCCGGATGAATTATCATTATTGTTTGGGCAGTGAAAATCCCCACCGCTATCTCAAATTATCTTCCTTTTTAGCAGGGTGCAATGTGTGAATCATTTCCATAATTATACCTGAGAGTGGGGTGGGTTCCTACTTAGCGCCCTAAGTTAGGGAGATCACTGGCTCCCTACCGGTTCGCACCAACCCACGTCTCGCGGTGGCGCCTCGTGGGTGCATACACGCTTCATGTGCGCACATGCGCAGTGCCCCCCCCAAAAAATCAGGGAGAAAAAAGCTGAAAGTAAGATGGTGAGTAGATGCACAGGGCCGGAAACTTGGCTTCTGTTTATGCTCAGAAGAAAAAATAAATTTAAAAAAAATTAAAAAAAATACAGTGGTACCTCTACCTAAGACCGCCACTACTTACGAACTTTTCTAGATAAGGAAATAAGATAAGAACAGGGTGTTCAAGATTTTTTTGCCTCTTCTCAAGAACCATTTTCCACTTACAAACCTGAGCTTCTGAAACTGTAACTGGAAAAGGCAGGGAGAAGCCTCCGTGGGGCCTCTCTTATGTCCTGGGAGGAAACAGGGCTGGAAAAGGCAGGGAGAAGCCTCCGTGGGGCCTCTCTAGGAATCTCCTATGAGGAAACAGGGCTGGAAAAGGCAGGGAGAACCGTCCGTGGGATCTCTCTAGGTATCTCCTGGGAGGAAACAGGGCCAGAAAAGGCAGGTAGAAGCCTTCGTGGGGCCTCTCTAGGAATCTCCTGGGAGGAAACAGGACTGGAAAAGGCAGGGAGAAGCCTCCGTGGGGCCTCTCTAGGAATCTCCTGGAAGGAAACAGGGCCTCCACCCTCCCTGTGGTTTCCCCAATTGCACACCTTATTTGCTTTGACATTGATTCCTATGGGAAAAAATTGCTTCTTCTTACAAACTTTTCTACTGAAAAACCTGGTCACGGAACTAATTAAATTCACAAGTAGAGGGACTACTGTAACCTTTGATGGTTCTCTCCTGCTTTTGTAGGGCACCTTATACAATAATCGTGCAAGCCCTGCGAGGAAATGAATTACTTTCCACAATGCTCTACGCGGAAGTAGAAATCTGCCAGCATTTTGGGTGTCGTTGTGCTAATTCATCCACCAAGGGACAATATGCGTGTCACCGTGCTTTCTAATTTACATGCAGGAGACAACGGCGCCTGTGTCTTCTCCTCTTATCACGATTTGCTTTCCTTCCCAGCCTTGGCTTTGCCTTTGCAGTTCCTGATGTAAATGCTAATGCTCGTGTCAAATCAAGATTAATTCGATTTGCATCCTCTTTGTTCTAATGATGTATTTCATTTCTGCTGCCCAGGCAAGTTTCGTTTTAAATCACATCTGTATTTTGCCATAATAATGACAAACATTTCGCAGCTCGGGAAGAAAGGAAGAAAGAAGGGGTAATCTTCAAAAGGTTTCTGCTTGGCCTGTCAAGAAGGAGGGAGGGAAGAAGGGAGAGAAAGAAGGAAGGAAGGAAGGAAGGAAGACATGAAGAATGGAGGAGGGAGAGAGGGAAGGAGGAAAGAAGGAAGACATGGAGAAAGGAAGGAAGGAGGGTGGGAGGGAGGAAAGAAGGGAGAGAAGGAGGAAAGAAGGAAGGAAGGAGGGAGGGAGGAAAGAAGGGAGAGAAGGAGGAAGGAAAGAAGGAAGGAAGGAAGGAACACATGAATAATGGAGGAGGGAGAAAGGGAAAGAGAGAGGGAAGGAGGAAGGAAGGAAGACATGGAGAAAGGAAGGAAGGAAGGAGGGAGGGAGGAAAGAAGGAAGCAAGGAAGACATTAAGAAAGAAAGGAAGAAAGGAGGGAGGGAAGAAGGAAGTTAAACATGGAGAAAGGAAGACATGCAGGAATGAAGGAAGATATGAAGGAATGGAGGAAGGAGATAGGGAAAAAGGGAGGGAGAGAGGGAGAGAGGAAGGAAGGAAGACATGGAGTGAAGGAAGACATGAAGGAATGGAGGAGGGAGAAAGGGAAAAAGGGAGAGAGGGAAGGAGGAAGGAAGGAAGACATGGAGAAAGAAAGGAAGGAAGGAAGGAAGGAGGAAAGAAGGAAGGAGGAAAGAAGGAAGGAAGGAAAGAAGGAAAGAAGGAAAGAAGGAAGGAAGGAAGACATGGAGAAAGAAAGGAACACCCTTCAACCACTTACTCATACCCTAGTCATCACATATTGCAATGTACTACACAGCATGATGGGTCCCTTCCGGTTCACACTGATTTACCCAAAATGATAGTCTTCTTCTCCTTCATCATCATCTATTTCTTCTTCTTCTTCTTCCTCCTCCTCCTCCTCTCCTTACTACTACTACTACTACTACTACTACTACTACTACTACTACTACTACTACTACTTTGGGGAATTTTTACCCAGAGAGAAGAGAGAAAGGAAAACCAAGATCTCCGGTGGAATCTGTCACTCCTCATCAGAGGGCGGATTTAGAATAACCTAGATAGAAGCCGGTCTGCTGGGGGATTTTTTTCCCCTCCCAAAGCAGGAAGGTCAACCTCAGAACAGCTTGGAGGTCGCTGGTTTAAATCTCAGCTAATCCTCTTTGTCAGTCTAAGGGCTGTGATCGGAGGGGCTTGTAGCCACCGGAAACATTTCCTTGAAGTTTAAAGTCATCATTAACCTTCGGCAAAAAGCAGACAAAAGGCTTTGAAGGGGTGACGGTGATGGTAAAAAAAACGACACTGGTAACGACTTGGGATAATTGGTTGAGTGTGTTTGTTGTTAGAATTAACCGGAACACCAACTAATGCGGAGAGAGAGGGAGAGAGAGAGAGCAGTGTTCTTTTGACAACAGAAAATTAGATGGCAATTAATAAACTTTAGTCATCATCATGATCAGATTAACCGGTCAATCTGGGAAATGATCTTTTCAATTAATCTGCCTCTCTCTAACAATAAGCAGCGTGCTGCGTTCACCAGCAACAGCGGATATGTATTCAAGCATGAGCAGCCCTTAATGCAAGAGGCGAAAACGTATCAAGTTGCCAGAATTGGGGAGGTCTAGTTTAATGAAAGGAAGGACCAGGGGTGACATTAACAGGTCAACCGAGTCGGAAGGGACCTTGTAGGTCATCTAGTCTAACCCCCTCTTATCCAAGCAGGAGAATGAAGTGGAGAGAGGAAAGAAAAAGGAAGAAAGCGGGTGAACAGTGCAGTCAGGTGGTAGGGAAAGCAAGTAGGATGCTTGGCTGCATAGCTAGAGGTATAACAAGCAGAAAGAGGGAGATTATGATCCCGCTATATAGAGCGCTGGTGAGACCCCATTTGGAATAATACTGTATTCAGTTCTGGAGACCTGACCTACAGAAAGATATGGACAAAATTGAACGGGTCCAAAGACGGGCTACAAGAATGGTGGAAGGTCTTAAGCATAAAACATATCAGGAAAGACTTAATAACTCCATCTGTATAGTCTGGAGGACAGAAGGAAAAGGGGGGACATGATCGAAACATTTAAACATGTCAAAGGGTTAAATAAGGTTCAGGAGGGAAGTGTTCTTAATAGGAAAGTGAACACAAGAACAAGGGGACACAATCTGAAGTTAGTTGGGGGAAAGATCAAAAGCAACATGAGAAAATATTATTTGACTGAAAGAGTAGTAGATCCTTGGAACAAACTTCCAGCAGACGTAGTAGATAAATCCACAGTAACTGAATTTAAATATGCCTGGGATAAACATATATCCATCGTAAGATAAAATACAGGAAATAGTATAAGGGCAGACTAGATGGACCATGAGGTCTTTTTCTGCCGTCAGTCTTCTATGTTTCTATGTCTAGAATTATTTTGCCTGTAATTTTGAGAAGCTCTTGGCTGAGCAGATGTGACAGCATCCATCTCCCATCTTTTCTTCTACCTCCTGAAGCCTCAGTTTCTGAGTTAATTGGCACAATTCTGGTCACTTCCTCATGGCATGGTTGAAGAGAAAATAATCATTTTTTCCCCATCTCCTTGTCTTGCAGTGAAGCAAGTGGGTTTCTTACTTAGCTCTGACATCTTGTTAAACTGGAGTCTTTGGAGGCCATAACAACTATTCCATGGGATCTCTTGTTATATTTTCTTACTACCTGGTAATTGGGATGTGAGGGGGCAATGGAGGGGCCTGAAAGCTAAAGGGACCCCAGGAATAGATGGTGTCCTGGCCTTTTAGGATGTTTCTACAGATATAATTGATTAGAAAGTCACCTATCTGGAATGGTCTGAGCAAAGAAACATTGAATACATGATTTCATTTTTTCATTTGTCCAATGCACAAATACATAGGAAGAAAAATAGACATGTAGTAATATATATAAGGGTAAAACTGAACTTAGAGGAGTGGATATAAGAAAGAAAGAAAATATATATGATAAGTGAGAGAAAGGAAAGACAATTGGACAGGGGACGAAAGGCACACCAGTGCACTTATGTATGCCCCTTATTGGCCTCTTAGGAACCTGGAGAGGTCAATCGTGGAGAGTCTAAGGGAGAAGTGTTGGAGGTTAGGGGTTGACACAATTGAGTCCGGTAATGAGTTCCACGCTTCGATAACTCGATTGTTGAAATCATATTTTTTACAGTCAAGTTTGGAGCGGTTCGTATTGAGTTTGAATCTGTTGCGTGCTCTTGTGTTGTTGCAGTTGAAGCTGAAGTAGTCATTGACCGGTAGGACGTTGCAGCATATGATCTTGTGGGCAATACTCAAATCGTGTTTTAGGCGCCGTAGTTCTAGACTTTCTAGGCCCAGGATTGTTAGTCTATTTTCATAGGATATTCTGTTTCGAGTGGAGGAGTGATGGTGCAATGGTCATACCAGTGGTGAGTTGCTAAGGGTTCAGCCTGGTTTGGGAAAACTGGTAGTAGTAGTGACTGAAGGCTCCCCTAACCCACTCGGACATAGAAACATAGAAGATTGACAGCAGAAAAAGACCTCATGGTCCATCTAGTCTGCCCTTATACAATTTCCTGTATTTTATCTTAGGATGGATCTATGTTTATCCCGGGCATGTTTCAATTCAATTACTGTGGATTTACCGACCATGTCTGCTGGAAGTTTGTTCCAAGCATCTACTGCTCTTTCAGTCAAATAATATTTTCTCACGTGGCTTCTGCTCTTTCCCCCAACTAACCTCAGATTTTGCCCCCTTGTTCTTGTGCTCACTTCCCTATTAAAATCTCTTCCCTCCTGGACCTTATTTAACCCTTTAACGTATTTAAATGTTTTGATCATGTCCCCCCCTTTCCCTTCTGTCCTCCAGACTATACAGATTGAGTTCATGAAGTCTTTCCTGATAGGTTTCATGCTTAAGACCAAATGTGGCAAGTTTAAGACTTGTGGACTTCAACTCCCAGAATTCTCTAGCCAGCTATACTGGCTGGAGAATTCTGGGAGTTGAAGTCCATATTAAAAACATTTCCCTCCTGGACCTTATTTAACCCTTTCTTATTTAGATCATTCGTAATTGATTCTTTAGGTATTTTGGCTACACTATATTTGGAGGTTAGGACGATCTGGACCTTATTTAACCCTTCGACATATTTAAATGTTTCGATCATGTCCCCCCTTTTCCTTCTGTCCTCCAGCCTATACAGATTGAGTTCGTGAAGTCTTTCCTGATACGTTTTATGCTTAAGACCTTCCACCATTCTTGTAGCCTGTCTTTAGACCCGTTCAATTTGGTCAATCTCTTTTTGTAGGCGAGGTCTCCAGAACTGGACACAGTATTATTCCAAATGGGGTAACATGTCTTGTGCCCCCACTCACAAACTTATCATGTTGCCCACTCAGGTAGTGCTTTATTTCACCGTCTCTTTTCAATAAAACCGTTCAGAAGAACCAAAAAGAACAACCCAGTCAAACCATGTTTGAACAGCTCAAACAGCTGTACCAAAGAATAAAGCAGAATAAAACAGATGAGCTATGTATTGTCGGGGGGGGCAGGGAAACCAATTGAGGCCACCAAGTGTTGTGGTTAGCTCTGGCCCAGCTCCTGCCCCAAGGACTGTGGATGTGGGGGAGACATCCAAATGCTGCAGGCCTGCTTTGCTCCCTGTGGAATCGGCTGATGAAGGCTCCTCTGACCAAGAAGACATGAGTGGCAGGGAGGAGGAGAGTGTGGCAGACAGCTCAGAAGGAGATCAATTATCTAGCTCCTCCTTGGATTCAGAACAAGAGTTAATGATACAGCCACCCATGCGGAGAGCGATGTATAGGCAGCAACAACTGAGAGATTGTTATCAAAGAAAATGAGGCCACCTGTGGTTGGGTGGGGCTGTGGCAATTAGTGAGGCTGCTATAAATAGCAGCCTGTGGGTTTGGCCATTGTGGAGGATTATCTGATCGTTGTGTTTCGTGACTGCTTTACTGACTTTTTGTGTGCTGATTTTTCCCCGCTTTGAAACTAAACCAGAGCAAAGTGTGTTTCACTTTGTGAAAGAAGAAGGACTGTGAATTGCCTCACAGCTGCAAGCTAAGTATCACAGAACTGATAAGGGACTTGTACAAATTACCAGTTTGTTTGGAGATGAGTGCTCTTTGCTATACCAAAAGAGGGCTTAGTTTAAGTGAATTTTCATTATAGAGAATATTGCTTTGAATTTTCAAACGTGTGTGTGTCCGAAATTTTCTCTGTGCATTTGTGGGAGGATTCTATCAGAGAGCCCGACAGAACACCAAGAAGGTAGAACTGCCTTCCGAAGTCTCTTCCTAGCCCTTAAATTTGACATTAATTTACCTACTTGATTTCGGAGTGGTTGAGAATGGCTGATATTTCTCTCCCCGGGGGTAGCGAGCGAGAAGTCAAGTGTTATTCGCTATATCAGTTACACTGGGAAAATCCCCTCCACTCTATTTTTTATATAATGCGCTATCTGCAGAAAGGCAGATAAGAATTTGATTTAACATCCAATTAAAAGCCGTCATTGAAAAATTACTTCAAATAAACCTCTTTTTTATTTTCTTTAATCAGTCTTCCATCCAAGTCTTCCTTGGACCTACTGAACCAAATACCGGCCTCTCATGAATTTTGATTAAAAAAAATATTTCGAGTCTATTTCTAATTTAAGCAGATTTTTTTCGGGAGGGGGGTGGGGGTTTGTTGTTGCACAGTTTGATAGAAATTTAATAAATCTGCAAATCCACACCAGCATCATTTATCATCTCTCTCTCTCTTTTTTCCCCCCTCCTCCTCCACAAGACCGGGCTATTATGGCTTGGCAGTAAATTACGAGGCAGCCAGCAAACCAAAACTTTTCAGTCTGATACCGCCGAAGAGATATAATCACCTGCATTGAACCATATAATTATAGGCGAATATGAAACTGTGAAACATTAGGTCCCTGTTTTGAATATATAATGGGCAGCCTTTGAGAGGCAGCAAAGATTTCTGGCTGAACTAATATAGTTCAGTTTACCGTCGTATTGAACAATTTGCCTTTAATGAAAACGACAGCAAAGCGTTATAAAGAGAGGGGGAGAAATGATTAGCGGAATTTCCCTCGAGTGGTGACAAACAAATCGCAAAAGCAACTCGTCATCCTTCAGGATTGCGGTTTAGCGATTGTTTCTTCTGACGAAACCGTGGCGGTAATTGCACATTTATTTTCTTGGGGTGCTTAATAATAATAATAATAATAATAATAATATTTTATTGGATTTGTATGCTGCCCCTCTCCGCAGACTCGGGGCGGCATACTATACACTGGACGCTGGGCTGCCAAATTTTTTATTGCCATGCTGCGGGCGTGGCTTATATTGTGGGTGCGGCTTGATGGCCACATGACCGGGTAGGAGTGGCTTGACGGTCATGTGACCAGACGGGGAGTGGCTTGACAATCATGTGAACAGGGGGGTGGCTTAAAGGTCATGTGACTGGGTGGGATTTGCATTATCGACCAAAATAGGTGCTTGGACTCTTTTTCAGTTGATGAAGTCCCATAGTATTTGAATAGCCACAAAAGGGATGAGTGATACGCAGCGTTATTTGTGGAGGAGCACAGGAACACTTGAAGATTTTGGACTGAACCCACAAGGTTAAGTAGGATAACAGATTAGGTGAGTAGCTCAATTTTTTTTCATTGCTATAAAAGTTCAGTTCTAGTTAATGATTAAAATGATTAAACTATTTAATTATTTAATACTATTTAATTATTTTCTACTTTAAAAGTAATTAAGGATCACACTAAGGTACTAGAGAAGGAAAGACAATAAAAAAACTATTAAGTATTCAATAAATAGTGCATAAGCTTACTACCCCCCCCCCCCTCCGTGGGGGCAGCAACCTATTATTGGAGACAGCGCTGGAAATCAGGTAAGATGGGAAGAGAGGGGAAGAGTGAAGAGAGGAGAAAGGAGAGAGAGATAGGAGGGAGAAAGGAATGGAGAGAGGAGAGAGGGGGAGAGAGGGAGGGAGAGAGGAGGGAAAGAGGGAGGGAGAGGATGGAAGAGGGAGAGAGAGAGGAGAGTGCGAAGGATAGAGTGAGAGGAGAGAAAGAGAGGAGACAGAGGGGGAGGGCGGATGGAAGAGGGAGAGAGAGGGAGGGACAAAGGGAGAGGAGAGTGGGAGGGAGGGAGAGAGAGAGGAAAGAGGACAGAGGGAGGTAAAGGGAGTGAGGAGAGGGAGGGAGGGAGAGAGAGAGAAAAGAGAGGAGGGAGAGAGAGAGGAGGGAGGGAGAAAGGAATGGAGAGAGAGAGGAGACAGAGGGGGAGGGAGGATGGAAGAGGGAGAGAGAGGAGGGACAAAGGGAGAGAGAGAGGAGAGTGGAGAGATAGAGTGAGAGAAGAGAAGGGAGGGAGAGAGAGGAAAGAGGACAGAGGGAGGTAAAGGGAGTGAAAAAAGAGAGGGAGGGAGGGAGGGAGGGAAAGAGAGAGAGAAAAGAGAGGAGGGAGAGAGAGAGAGAGAGAGATGGAGAGATCTGCATTGTGTTCCCTGACAAAATACTGCTATAACGTAGATTGCTGTGTGCAGAACAATTTGTAAATGTCTCATTAAAATGTGCTTTTTGTTCATTTTTTTTCCCTTTTTCACCTCAAACCAGGCTCATCTGCTTCCTGGCTATTTTCCGTTTCT
>NC_091957.1:54777568-54800068 GCF_031021105.1 Erythrolamprus reginae
TACTAACCAGATCATACAAAACTTTTGCCAGACCAATCCTCGAATACAGCTCCTCTCTCTGGAACCCACAACGCATATCGGACATAAAAACATCTGAAAGCATCCAGATATATTTTACTAGAAGAGCCTTCCACTCCTCTACTCGGAACAGAATACCTCACGCAACCAGACTTGAATTCCTGGGCTTAGAAAATTTAGAATTACGTCACATTTGACAGGACCTAAGCATACATCTGCTACAACGTCCTTCCAGTAAACAACTACTTCAGCTTCAACCACAATAACACATGAGTACACAGCAGGTAGAAACTCAAAGTGAACCACCCCAAACCTGACTGTAGAAAATTTGACTTCAGCAACAAGTAGTTGATAATAATAATAATAATAATAATAATAATAATAATAATAATCAGCAATTAAACAACAATAAACAATGCAGTACAAATCCAATAATTAAAACTATAGCTAAAAACCCACTATCATTTAAAAACAGTCAATACTACCAAATCATAACCACACATAAATCTTACTAGCCAAAAAGGGGATACATAATTTTTATTTTATTTATTTTATTTTATTTATTTATTTATTGGATTTGTATGCCGCCCCTCTCTGGAGACTCGGGGCGGCTAACAGCAATAATAAGACAGCGTATAACAATAATCCAATACTAAAAACAATTAAAACCCATTATAATAAAAAACCAAACATACATACATACAAACATACCATGCAAAAAATTGTAAAGGCCTGGGGGAAAGGGTATCTCAATTCCCCCATGCCTGGCGGCAGAGGTGGGTTTTAAGCAGCTTACGAAAGGCAAGGAGGGTGGGGGCAATTCTAATCTCTGGGGGAAGTTGGTTCCAGAGGGCCTGGGCCGCCCCAGAGAAGGCTCTTCCCCTGGGTCCTGCCAAGCGGCATTGTTTAGTTGACAGGACCCGGAGAAGACCCACTCTGTGGGACCTAACCGGTCGCTGGGATTCGTGCAGCAGAAGGTATTCTCTGAGATAATCTGGTCCGGTGCCATGAAGGGCTTTATAGGTCATAACCAACACTTTGAATTGTGACCGGAAACTGATCGGCAACCAATGCAGACTGCGGAGTGTTGGTGTAACATGGGCATATTTGGGAAAGCCCATGATTGCTCTCGCAGCTGATGCCTGGAACTCACTACCTGACACCAAATCCCCAAAACTTTACCCTTAGACTATCCACTGTTGACCTCACCTCATTCCTAAGAGGTCAGTAAGGGGTGTGCATAAGTACACCAATATGCCTACCATCCCTGTCCTAATGTTTTCCTCTTATTAGTATCCATCTCATGTATATAAACAGCATTATATCTATGTATACTACCAATACGTACTTGACAAAATAAATAAAATAAAGATAAATAAACTGGACCCAAACTGGATGCAATATTCCACGTGTGACCTTACCAAGACCTTATAAAGTGGTATTAACACTTCACGTGGTCTTGATGGTAACATCTCCCCTGTCCTCTCTTTGTCTGTGTGTTGGAGGGTCAGCAGAGCAGAAGAAATGGAGGGTTGATGGGTTTGGAGGTGCTGAAAAATATACTTTCCAAAGTGAGAAAAAATAGAGCTAAGCTTCGTTTTGTCTCTAGGGATTTAAGCTTTTCACAGTCCCAGCAGATTCGGAGGAGGAGGTCGAAAAGGAGAGTAAGAGTGAGATGACACCTTACATATAGATATTTGAAAGGGAACTCTTCATGCCACATCAGCTCATAAATCACTGATGGGTTTTCAAGAAGCAACTGGACTTACTTACTTACTTGTTTATTTATTTGATTTGTATGCCGCCCCTTTCCGTAGACTCGGGGCGGCTCACAACATAATAAAACAATTCATAACAAATCTAATAATTTAAAATTTAAAGTAGTTAAGAAAACCCCATTATTAATCAGACATACATACAAACATACCATACATAAATTGTATAAGCCCGGGGGAGATATCTCAATTCCCCCATGCCTGACGACAAAGGTGGGTTTTGAGGAGTTTATCAAAGGCAAGGAGGGTAGGGGCAGTTCTAATCTCTGGGGGGAGCTGGTTCCAGAGAGTTGGGGCCGCCACAGAGAAGGCTCTTCCCCTGGGGCCCGCCAACCGACATTGTTTAGTTGACGGGACCCAGAGAAGGCCGACTCTGTGGGACCTAAACTGTTGCTGTTATTCGTGCGGCAGAAGGCGGTCCCTGAGATAGTCTGGTCCGGTGCTATGAAGGGCTTTATAGGTCATAACCAACACTTTGAATTGTGACCGGAAACTGATCAGCAACCAATGCAGACTGCGGAGTGTTGGTGTAACATGGGCATTTTGGGAAAGCCCATGACTGCTCTCGCAGCTGCATTCTGCACGATTCCTTTGTTTTCCTTTGAAGATGTTTTGCTCGACTCCCGAGAAGTTTCTTCAACCTCTGCGAGAAACTGTCTCTTTGTAGAACCAAGAAGAAATGTCTAGACAGAATAATTAAGCAGTGGAACGACTTGCCTCCAGAAGTTGTGGAGGTTTTTGTTTAAACTAGTATAAAGTCCCCTACTTCAGAGGGGGTTGGACTAGAAGACCTCCAAGGTCCTTTCCAACTCTGGTATTCTCTTCTTCTCTTATATGGCCATCTAAGAGCCTTGGTACCACAGTGGTTAACAGATTAACACAGTTGGAAGGGACCTTGTAGATCATCTAGTTCAACCCCCCGTTCAAGCCGGAGATACTACATCATTTCTGAAAAATGGCAGTCCAGTTGTTTCTTGGAAGTCCCAAATGATGAAGCTCCCACAACTTTATTTATTTATTTAATTTGCTTTGTCAAGTACATATTGGTGGTAGACAAAGATATAATAATATTTATATACATGATGCTAGTAAGAGAGAAACATTAGGACAGGGGATAATGATAATAATGATGATAATAATAATGATATTAATAATAATAATAATAATAATAATAATAATAATAATAATAATAATAATAATTTATTAGATTTGTATGCCGCCCCTCTCCGAAGACTCGGGGCGGCTCACAACAATAATAAAAACAATATTATAGTAGAACAAATCTAATATTAAAAAACATATAAAACCCTATCATATTTAAAAAACCAAACAACACATTCATACCAAACATAAAACAAAATATAAAAAAGCCTGGGGGAGAGGTGTATCAACTCCCCCATGCCTGGCGGTATAATTGAGTCTTAAGTAGTTTACGAAAGACAGAGAGGGTGGGGGCAGTTCTAATCTCCGGGGGGAGTTGATTCCAGAGGCCTGGGGCCGCCACAGAGAAGGCTCTTCCCCTGGGGCCCACCAAATGACATTGTTTAGTCGACGGGACACGGAGAAGGCCAATTCTGTGGGACCTTATCGGTTGCTGGGATTCGTGTGGTAGCAGGCGGTTCCAGAGGTACTCTGGTCCAATGCCATGTAGGGCTTGGATGAAAGGCACGCTGGTGCACTTATGCACGCCCCTTACTGACCTCATAGGAATTGGGAGAGGTCAGCAGTGGAGAGTCTAAGGGTAATGTTTTTGGGGTTCTTTTCCCTATTTTCCTCCCCAAAAACTAACGTGCGTCTTATACTCCCCAAAATACGGTAATTGCCACTGCTACTCACTTCGAAGAGGGACAAACTTGATTCGAAAAGGCCCATTATGTCCCCTGCCCAATTCCCCCTTATAAAAAGGGGATTGTAACTCTTGTCTGTCCCTCCTGGCTTTTTTCTGCCCTCTGCTCCGTTGCCACGTAGCCCGAGTGGGGCAGGTGACAAGCCCAGCTGGAGAGCTCCTGTTCCTGCTCTCGGCGGCCACAAATCAGACGCCACAGCGGGAGTGTCTCCACTGGCAGTAATTGGTACCATCTGTTGCTGCTTGGCATTCCAGCATTTCATCTTCCAGCCCAAGCATTCATCACCAGACCAAAAAACCCAGCCAGCTGACACTGAAAGATTAACTTGAATTGATTTGCTTGGATAAACTCGCCTGGGTGCGCCGCCTCAGTTGGTACAGCACATTCCCGTTAATAGCCATTCCCCACCATTCCCCCTTCCGACATCCCAGATGTTTACCAAGCAATTGTCTGCCTTTGCTCTTCTCGCCGTGGCCTCTGCCACTTCTGCCTCCTCTTCCTAATGGTTATAATTTATTTTATTTTATTTATTTATTTTGTCCAATGCACAATGAGGATTTTAGTTGTTACACACAAAAGCAAAAACTTCAGAAGAGAAGGATTTAGGGGTAGTGATTTCTGACCGTCTGAAAATGGGTGGACAGTGCAATCAGGCGGTAGAGATAGGATGCTTGGCTGCATAGCTAGAGGTATAACAAGCAGGAAGAGGGAGATTATGATCCAGCTATATAGAGTGCTGGTGAGACCACATTTGGAATACTATATCCAGTTCTGGAGACCTCACCTACAAAAAGATATTGACAAAATTGAACGGGTCCAAAGACGGGCTACAAAAATGGTGGAAGGTCTTAAGCATAAAACGTATCAGGAAAGACTTCATGAACTCCATCTGTATAGTCTGGAGGACAGAAGGAAAAGGGGGGACGTGATCGAAACATTTAAATCTGTTAAAGGGTTAAATAAGGTTCAGGAGGGAAGTGTTTTTAATAGGAAAGTGAACACAAGAACAAGGGGACACAATCTGAAGTTAGTTGGGGGAAAGATCAGAAGCAACATGAGAAAATATTATTTTACTGAAAGAGTAGTAGATCCTTGGAACAAACTTCCAGCAGACGTGGTTGGTAAATCCACAGTAACTGAATTGAAACATGCCTGGGCTAAACATATATCCATTGTAAGATAAAATACAGGAAATAGTATAAGGGCAGACTAGATGGACCATGAGGTCTTTTTCTGCCATCAGTCTTCTATGTTTCTATAAACTTAAACTTAAATGTCAAGCCAAATGTTAAGTCGCTTTTCCTCAGTGTCATTGCAACTTTTCAGGGTCACTAAACGAATTTTTGTCTGTCGAGGGCTACCTGGGTGTGAAAATGGCTTTCTGTTCCTGCAACATCTTCATCTGTTTTATCTCCTTAGAGAGGACTCTTTTTTCCCCCCGATGGCCTTTGGAGCCTCAGAGCTACCGGGCTCATATATTAGAAATGCTTGAGAGAAGCTCTTGGGTAGCAAACGTCTCCCTTGACCGACTTGGTTACATGGATCACTGGTTTAATATTTCCAGAAAGTGGATTTTTTTTAAAAAAAAACAAAAAACACCCACCATGAATAAAGAGGTCCCTGGTGGACTCCTGTAAGCGCTAAAACATGGGGAAGAGCAGTTCTTCTGTCTTCCAAAAGGGAGAATTTTATATCATACATAGAAACATAGAAGATTGACGGCAGAAGAAGACCTCATGGTCCATCTAGTCTGCCCTTATACTATTTCCTGTATTTTATCTTAGGATGGATCTATGTTTATCCCAGGCATGTTTAAATTCAGTGACTGTGGATTTAACAACCACGTCTGCTGGAAGTTTCGAACGGTGACAAAATGTTTGCAACCAAACCGCCAAGCCCAGACCAACATCCCAACTACCAACCCGATCTACTCGCATTCCAACTAGCTGTATTTGGCTACCGCCTCCTCCTTCCTCCCTTCCCTGTTCTGTCGGGCTCTCTGGTAGACTCCTCCCAAAAAATTCACAGGTACAAATTTCAGACACACACACGTTTGAAAATTCAAAACAATGTTCTTTATAATGAAAATTCACTTAACCTAAGCCCTCTTTTGGTATAGCAAAGAGCACTCATCTCCAAACAAACTGGTAATTTGTACAAGTCCCTTATCAGTTCTATGATACTTAGCTTGCAGCTGTGAGGCAATTCACAGTCCACCTTCTTTCACAAAGTGAAACACACTTTGCTCTGGTTTAGTTTCAAAGCGGGGGAAAATCAGCACACAAAAGGTCAAAGTCAGTAAAGCAGTCACGAAACACAACGATCAGATAATCCTCCACAATGGCCAAACCCACAGGCTGCTCTTTATAGCAGCCTCACTAATGACCACAGCCCCACCCAACCACAGGTGGCCGCAATTTCTTTGATAATAATCTCTCAGTTGTTGTTGCCTATGCATCGCTCTCCGCATGCGTGGCTGTATCATTAACTCTTGTTCCGAATCCAAGGAGGAGCTAGAGAATTGATCTCCTTCTGAGCTGTCTGCCCCACTCTCCTCCTCCCTGTCACTCATGTCTTCTTGGTCAGAGGAGCCTTCATCATCAGATTCCACCGGGGAAAAACAGGCCTGCAGCATGTGGATGTCTCCCCCACATCCACAGTCCTTGGGGCAGGAGCTGGGCCAGAGCTAACCACAACACCTCCCCTTCTGGACTTACATATTTCTTTGCCTGGATGGGAGTCATCTGTGGAGTGGCCTTAAATGCATCACAGCTATCGAGTGGTCTTGCAGGAGGTTTCATTAAGTCCAACATGATTTACGGTAGACAAGACACATTGCTTCAAGATTTCTCTACCTCTGCCGGAAGTTACTCCAGGGATATTCGTACTCATTTGGAATTGTTTTAGCTATGCTATTACCAGGGTCAAAACGGATGGCAACGTAGATCAATTAGATTGGAGCGGGATTTTTTTTAAAAGAAAAAAAACCCCATTTCTGGACACTCCTAAGATGTGTCGACTTTGTATTTCTCTACCTCCTGCTCTCTCTCCCCTCCCCACCCCGCGGGACTAACTGAACTTAACAAGGAGAGAAGTAACTTAGAACTAGGAGAACAGTCAGAAAGGTCGATCAGTGGAACAGAAGTTGCCTCCAGAAGTTGTGAATTCCCCAACACTGGAAGTTTTTAAGCAGATGTTGGATGACCATCTGTCTGAAGTAGTGTAGGGTTTCCTGCCTAAGCAGAGGGTTGGACTAGAAGACCTCCAAGATCCCTTCCAACTCTGTATTATTATTATTATTATTATTATTATTATTATTATTATTATTATTATTGTTGTTGTTGTTGTTGTTATTGTTGTTATTGTTGTTATTGTTGTTATTGTTGTTATTGTTGTTATTGTTGTTATTGTTGTTATTGTTGTTATTGTTATTGTTATGTTATTATTTATTTATTTATTTTAGTTATTTTATTTATCTATCTATCTATCTATCTATCTATCTATCTATCTATCTATCTATCTATTCATTAGATTTGTATGCCGCCCCTCTCCGCAGACTCGGGGCGGCTAACAACAATGAAAGACAACATAAACAAATCTAATATTTAAAAAATCTAAAAAACCCAATTTAAGAGATCAGTCATACATACAGTCATACCATACATAAATTTTATAAGCCTAGGGGAAGGGAATATTTCAATTCCCCCATGCCTGACGACAGAGGTGGGTTTTTAAGAGCTTACGAAAGGCAAGGAGGGTGGGGGCAACTCTGATATCTGGGGGGAGTTGGTTCCAGAGGGTCGGGGCCGCCACAGAGAAGGCTCTTCCCCTGGGTCCCACCAAACGACATTGTTTAGTTGACGGGACCTGGAGAAGGCCAACTCTGTGGGACCTAACTGGTCGCTGGGGTTCGTGCGGCAGAAGGCGGTCCCGGAGATGATATTATTATTATTATTATTATTATTATTATTATTATTATTATTATCATCATCATCATCATCATCATCATCATCATCATCATCAAAATAACCCCTCTTTTTTTTTTTTTTAGTGTACACGGATGTTACCTATTTCCATCCCAAGGGCCCAAGAACAAACTGTTTAAAAAGCTCTCTCTTAAAAAAAAAAAAATCAAATCTTGCACCTTTTAGCAACTCGGTTGCAACCCCTTTGCAACTGTTTGCCTACGCCTGCCCTAGAGTAAGTGGAGGAGAACATCCAACAGGGAGGAAGGCAACCAATCTCATTTGCGCAAAACGGCCTGTGGTTTTTGCAGGGTTGCGTCTTTTCCCCGCGTGTGTTTTGCGATGCAGCTACTCGAAGATTCATTATATGAAACATTTATCCCGTTATGAATATATTAGAGGTTCTGCAACAGAGTGCCATAAAACTTCTCATTTCCTTCTTTCGGGTTGCAAGGATTTTCAGGGGTAAAATAATGTAGGGGGAAAAAAATAGTAATATGAAGTAGGATTCTCTTTAGCTCAGAACAGTCTTTAAAAACCCTTTTAAAAATGAACTATAGACCAGGCTATATACTCTGAATGGTGTATGAACCAGGAGTCTCTCTCGCACACTTAAAGATTTGAAGGACACGGCTCTGGTATTTTTACTGCCAGTATGAGAAGAGCTCTAAATAATTCAGGAAATTGACTGGTGCAAACTCGACTGTTCAAGCATTTCAGTATATTTATCCAGGTAGTATAGCTGTATTACTTTTATCCTTCTCATCTGTTCTATTATCTTCCCTTATTGGCATCATTATTATGATTATTATTACTTGGTTGTTTTGCATGTATGTTGAAACACTGGAGACAAATTTCTTGTTTGTTTAATCACACCTATTCTATTCTATTCTATTCTCTATTCCATCCCATCCCATCCTATCCCATCCCACATATACTCTGCTCTGCTCCACCCTACCCTACCCTAACCTACTCTACGCTACTATAATCTATCTTATCCTATTCCATTCCAACCTTTTCTTATGCTATGCTATGCTATGCTATGCTATTCTATTCTCTATTCCATCCCATCCCATCCTATCCCATCCCACATATACTCTGCTCCACCCTACCCTACCCTACTCTACGCTACTATAATCTATCTTATCCTATTCCATTCCAACCTTTTCTTATGCTATCCTATCCTATCCTATTCTATTCTCTATTCCATCCCATCCCATCCTATCCCATCCCACATATACTCTGCTCTGCTCCACCCTACCCTACCCTAACCTACTCTATGCTACTATAATCTATCTTATCCTATTCCATTCCAACCTTTTCTTATGCTATGCTATGCTATGCTATGCTATGCTATCCTATTCTATTCTCTATTCCATCCCATCCCATCCCATCCTATCCCATCCCACATATACTCTGCTCTGCTCTACCCTACCATACCCTAACCTACTCTACGCTACTATAGTCTAATCATAGAAACATAGAAGTCTGACGACAGAAAAAGACCTCATGGTCCATCTAGTCTGCCCTTATACTATTTTCTGTATTTTATCTTAGGATGGATATATGTTTATCCCAGGCATGTTTAAATTCAGTTACTGTGGATTTACCAACCACGTCTGCTGGAAGTTTGTTCCAAGGATCTACTACTCTCAGTAAAATAATATTTTCTCACGTTGCTTTTGATCTTTCCCCCAACTAACTTCAGATTGTGTCCCCTTGTTCTTGTGTTCACTTTTCTATTAAAAACACTTCCCTCCTGGACCTTATTATTTATCCTATCCCATTCCAACCTTTTCTTATCCTATCCTATCCTACTATTCTATTCTATTCTACTCTACGCTACTCTACTCTACTCTACCCCATTCTATCCCATCACATTCAAACCTTTTTATCCTATCCTACTTCTATTCTATGCTATAGTCTCCTATGCAGGCTAGTCTAATTTAGTCTAGTCTAGTCAGGTCTAGTCTAGTGTAGCCTACCCCATTCTATCTCATCACATTCGAATCTTCTTATCCTATTCTTATTCTTATCCTATCCTACTTCTATTCTATACTATGGTCTCCTATGCAGTCTAGTCTAGTCTAGTCTAGTCTAGTCTAGTCTAGTCTAGTCTAGTCTAGTCTAGTCTACAGTCTAGTCTCCCCTACCCTATCCCATTCAAACTTTTTCTTATCCTATCCTACTTCTATTCTATACTATGCTCCCCTATGCAGTCTAGCCTAGTCTTCGTTTTCTTTACAATAAAGGCTCCTTTGGAATAGCAAGAGCCAAGTTCCAGAGAAAAAAGGCTGAACTCAATAAACAAGGCTTCCTGAATGCACAAGAGGCTGCAAATGGTTGCACAGTTGAATTACGATGCCAGGTAGAGGCTTTCACGAAGAGAGTTTCAAGTACTTCCACATGTCTCCATCTCAGGAGAGTTGCACATAATTCCAGAGCCATCTTTCCCAGCCTCCCTTTCATGGCTGGGACATCCCCATATTTATACCTACCTCTCCTTGCACCGGGGGCCTTAATTTCCCTCCAGGCCCATATTCCTGCCACCTTCTCCCAGCCAACCCTAAAAGCCTCCTCTTGATTTTATTTATTTATTTATTCATTCATTCATTCATTCATTCATTCATTCATTCATTCGTCCAATACATAAATACATAGGAAGAAAAATAGACATGTGATAATATAAAAGAGGGTGAAAGTGAACTTAGAGGAGAGGATATATGAAAGGAAGAGAATATATAAGATAGGTGAAAGAAAGGAAAGACAATTGGACAGGGGACGAAAGGCACACCAGTGCACTTATGTACGCCCCTTACTGACCTCTTAGGAACCTGGAGAGGTCAATCGTGGAGAGTCTAAGGGAGAAATGTTGGGGGTTAGGGGTTGACACAACTGAGTCCGGTAATGAGTTCCACGCTTCGATAACTCGATTGTTGAAATCATATTTTTTACAGTCAAGTTTGGAGCGGTTCGTATTAAGTTTGAATCTGTTGCGTGCTATTGTGTTATTGCGGTTGAAGCTGAAGTAGTCATTGACCGGTAGGACGTTGCAACATATGATCTTGTGGGTAATACTCAAATCGTGTTTTAGGCGCCGTAGTTCTAGGCTTTCTAGGCCCAGGATTGTTAGTCTATTTTCGTAGGATATTCTGTTTCGAGTGGAGGAGTGAAGGGCTCTTCTGGTGAAGTATCTTTGGACATTTTCAAGGGTGTTGATGTCTGAGATGTGGCATGGGTTCCAGACAGATGAGCTGTAGTCTAGGATAGGTCTGGCAAAGGTTCTGTAGGCTCTCGTTCCCACAAAAGGCAAACTGAGCATGTTGGAAATTGACAAAAGCATTTCCCTGGGAACGTCAGAATAGGAGAAGCACTTTTCGGAAAAGGAAATATGAAAAGGAAAAGGCAAACCCAAAGGCGGTGTACAGGGAAAAGTTGAAGGAATCCACAGGAGAAATTTTTTTTTTTTTTTTGTACTTCACCACTAAAACAGGAGAATGGTGGATGCAAATATAGAATGGCAATTTCGGAGCAAATTTACTCAGGGTTTAATACCCTTTGTACACTCCTTACAGAAACACAGTAATTTGCGTAATGGGCAATTAGGCGCGTTAGAGAAATATGGATATCCTTTTGGCTTATGGTAGTTAATCATTAAGTAGTGTGAATATTTAGAAAGCTTTACGGTATTAAAGGTGAAAAAACAAACCCTCTCTCTGCTTTGCACATAATGCACAAATGTCTGGCTATTTTGGTGCGACGTGAACCACGAACGGAAATTACGGGTGTACATTTTGGGCTGTATGTTTTGGTCTGCGTTTTATTTTTATTGTTAGGCATTGCTTTATTATTATATTTTCCCCCTCCCCGGTTGTGAGCCGCGAGTTTATTTACGATTGTGGCAGGATATGCAATATATTAACAAGCAAACGGATACATATCTGGATGGGTTAGTCGAGGTTCGACTACTGTAACGCTCTCTACATGGGGCTACCTTTGAAAAGTGTTCAGAAACTTCAGATCGTGCAGAATGCAGCTACGAGAGCAATCATGGGCTTTCCCAACTATGCCCATGTTACACCAACACTCCGCAGTCTGCATTGGTTGCCGATCAATTTCCGGTCACAATTCAAAGTGTTGGTTATGACCTATAAAGCCCTTCATGGCATCGGAACAGAATATCTCCGGGACCGCCTTCTGCCGCACGAATCCCAGTGACCGATTAGGTCCCACAGAGTGGGCCTTCTCCGGGTCCCGTCAACTAAACAATGTCGGTTGGTGGGCCCCAGGGGAAGAGCCTTCTCTGTGGCGGCCCCGACTCTCTGGAACCAGCTCCCCCCAGAGATTAGAACTGCCCCTACCCTCCTTGCCTTTCGTAAACTCCTTAAAACCCACCTTTGTCGTCAGGCATGGGGGAACTGAGACATCTCCCCCGGACCTATTCAATTCAATTTATGTATGGTATGCTTGTATGTATGTTTGCTTAAATAATGGGTTTTTAAAAAATATTTTAAATAGTAAATTATTAGATTTGTCATGAACTGTTTTATTGTGTTGTGAGCCGCCCCGAGTCTATGGAAAGGGGCGGCATACAAATCTAATAAATAATAATAATAATAATAATAATAATAATAATAATAATAATAATAATTTGCGATGGCTGGTGATAAAGACAACACATGCCATGCACTCATAATGGAAGTGTAAAAGTACTCTGCTGTTTTTGCAGCTTTTAATGGGCTTCAGAATTGGTCGGAGAAAGGGGCTAGTGCACATAAGAACACTGGGGGGAGTTGTGGTTAGCTCTGCCCCAGCTCCTGCCCCAAGGAATGTGGAGGTGAATGTGGGGGAAACATCCACATGCTACAGGCCTGTTTTGCTCCCCTCTGCCAGCGAAGGATCCTCTGACGAAGGAAGTGGGGGTGTGATGGAAGAGGGGGGCTGGGCTGACAGCCCAGGAGGAGATCAATTCAATTCAATTCAATTCAATTTATTAGATTTGTATGCCGCCCCTCTCCGAAGACTCGGGGCGGCTCACAACAACGATAAAAACAATATTACAATGGCACAAATCTAATATTAAAAATAACTAAAAACCCTATCATAATTAAGACCAAACAGCACATACATACCAAACATAAATAATAATGAGTCTGGGGGAAGATGTCTCAAATCCCCCATGCCTGGCGGTATAGGTGGGTCTTAAGTAGTTTACGAAAGGCAAGGAGGGTGGGGGCAGTTCTAATCTCCGGAGGGAGTTGATTCCAGAGGGTCGGGGCCACCACAGGGAAGGCTCTTCCCCTGGGGCCTGCCAGATGACATTGTTTAGTCGACAGGACCTGGAGTAGGCCAACTCTGTGGGACCTTATCAGCCGCTGGGATTTGTGCGGTAGCAGGCGGTTCCGGAGGTACTCTAGTCGCATGCCACGTAGGGCTTTAAAGGTCATGACCAACACTTTGAATTGTGACCGGAAACTGATCGGCAGCCAATGCAAGCCACGGAGGGTTGAAGAAACGTGGGCGAATCTTGGAAGCCCCACAACGTCTCTCGCGGCTGCGTTCTGCACAATCTGAAGTTTCCGAACACTTTTCAAAGGTAGCCCCATGTAGAGAGCGTTGCAGTAATCGAACCTCGAGGTGATGAGGGCATGAGTGACTGTAAGCAGTGACTCCCGGTCCTTATCTTCCTTATCTCCTTTGGATTCAGAGGAGGAATGTATGACTGACCCACGCATGCGTAGAGTTATGCATAGGAGAGAGCAACTTAAGAAATATTACAGGAGATAAGAGAGGCCACCTGTGTTTGGGTGGGGCTCCAGTAATTAGAGCTGCTGATAAAAGAGCAACGTGCTAGTTTGGCCATTGTGGGGGCTTATCTGATCATAGTTTTGTCAAGACCGTGGATTGTTGTTTCCTGTTTGCATTCAAGACTGCACGTGGAATTCCTGGACTCTGGATTATACTTCATTGTGAGTGTTTATCACTGTTTGGAGAACATTGGTGGACTCAATTTCCCAGTTACTGGGTTAGAAACTGGTTTGCATTTAAACTGTGCATTGTTTGTACAAGAAATCCCTTTGAAGTTTAAAAGGGAGTTTTTTCTTCTCTTCTGTTGATAAAGAACATTTCTTTTACATTCAATCATTTGTGTGTGGCTGATTGGACTAATTACCCTGTAATTACAGGCAGTTGGCACACGCAGGCAGAACAGGGGGTGAATTATTGCCCCCCTCGGAGAAGGTCCGCAACTTGGGCGTCCTCCTCAATCCACAGCTGACATTGGAACATCATCTTTCGGCTGTGGCGAGGAGGGCGTTTGCTCAGGTTCGCCTGGTGCACCAGTTGCGGCCCTATTTGGACAGGGAGTCATTGCTCACAGTCGCTCATGCCCTCATCACCTCGAGGTTCGACTACTGCAACGCTCTCTACATGGGGCTACCTTTGAAAAGTATTTGGAAACTTCAGATCGTGCATAATGCGGCCATGAGAGCTATTGTGAAGTTACCTAGGTTCGCCCATGTCTCTCCAACACTAAGTGGTTTGCACTGGCTGCCGATTAGTTTCTGGTTGCAATTCAAAGTGTTGGTAATGACCTATAAAGCCCTACATGGCATCGGACCAGAATACCTCTGGGACCGTCTTCTGCTGCACGAATCCCAGCGGCCGATTAGGTCCCACAGAGTTGGCCTTCTCTGGGTCCCGTCGACTAAACAATGTCGTCTGGCGGGCCCCAAGGGAAGAGCCTTCTCTATGGTGGCCCCGGCCCTCTGGAACCAACTCCCCCCAGAGATTAGGTCTGCCCCCACCCTCCTTGTCTTTTGTAAATTGCTTAAGACCCACCTATATCGCCAGGCATGGGGGAATTGAGACATCTCCCCCAGGCTTATATAGTTTTATGTATGGTATGCTTATGTTGCATGGTTTTTAAATGTTGGGTTTTTATTGCGTTTTCTTTTAAACATTAGATTTGTCACATTGTACATTGTTTTATTATTGTTCTGAGCCGCCCCGAGTCTGCGGAGAGGAGCGGCATACAAATCTAATAAATTATTATTATTATTAATTATTATTACTTTGGGTTGTGCTAACGTCTTGGTGATTGTGTTAAAGCCAGGGCCCCTTGGAAGATCGAAGTGAGAAATTGAGCTTGTTTACGTTGCAAAGATTAAATGCCTTGCTAGTGTTGTTGTTGTTTTTTAATTAAAGAATGACTGGATGGGTGAGAAGATCATATATTAATTAAGTCATCACACCACTCCTTTGGAGTGTGAAAGTTGCTGAGGATGTTTTGTTGTGTTGTGTTACTACAAGGATGCCTTCATTCTCCAGCCTTTTGTGAAGCCGTTGAGAGAATAATTTACATCTCATTTTATGGTGGGCTAACACTAGGACTAAACTTCTTGCAAGCTCATCCAAGATTTTCCCTACTCAGATGTAATTGAGATAAGTGAGGAAATTTGCAGATTTCACATTGTACAATATATAGTTAGAGGACCAGGAATTCCCAATTAATATTGTTTGTAATCTGTATTGCTCTTCTACCTCCTTTCTCCTTAAACCAGGAGTTTCCAAGCTTGGTAACTTAAAGACTTGTGGACTTTAATAAATGCATTTTCATGTGTTCTAAAACAAACAAACAAACCCATAATAGAGAATTGGAAAGACAATCAGAAATAACAGAATAACAAAATTGGAAGGGACCTTGGAGATCTTATAGTCCATCTCCTAGGCAGGAAACCCTACACCACTTCAGAGAGATGGTTGTCCAATCTCTTCTTAAAAACCTCCAGTGTTGGAGCTCTTATAACTTCTGAAGGTATGCAAACATTCACCTGTGAAAGTGACTTCAGAGTTCAATCCATATCTATACAACAACGGAGGAGAGAGAGAGAGAGATGGAGAAGTGGAAGAAACATTTGGGATAGAAACACATTTTCTCATCTAATTGGCATCTGTTGTCATGTTAAATCCAGAAGTGGGTTCAGACTGGTTTGTTCAAACTGGTAACAAACTGCTGGTGATATCACAACGATGTCATGGAATCGGGTTGGTCAGTACTGGTCCGTGGGCACCGCCATCTTTTCTAAAAAGACCCTCGGTGGAGCAGTAGAGTGCAGTACTGCAGGCTACTTCTGCTGATCACCGGCTGCCAGGAGTTTGGCAGTTCGAATCTCAGTAGACTCAAGGTTGACTAAGCCTTCCATCCTTCCAAGGTGGGTAAAATGAGGACCCAGATTGTCAGGGGCAATATGCTTACTCGCTTTGTAAACCACTTAGAAAGGGTTGCAAAAGCACCGTGAAGTGGTATATAACCGCCCCGAGTCTGCGGAGAGGGGCGGCATACAAATCTAAATAATAAATAAATAAATAAATAATAAATAAATAAAATAAGTGTAAATGCTATTGCTATTATTTATTTGTTTATTCATTCATTCATTCATTCATTCATTCTTCAGCTTCAACCACAACAACACAAGAGCATGCAACAGATTCAAACTTAATACGAACCGCTCCAAACTTGACTGTAAAAAATATGATTTCAACAATCGAGTTATCAAAGCGTGGGACTCATTGCCGGAGTCAATTGTGTCAACCCCTAACCCCCAACACTTCTCCCTTAGACTCTCCACGATTGACCTCTCCAGGTTCCTAAGAGGCCAGTAAGGGGCGTACATAAGTGCACTGGTGTGCCTTTCGTCCCCTGTCCAATTGTCTTTCCTTTCTCTCACTTATCATATATATTTTCTTTCTTTCATATATCCTCTCCCCTAAGTTCACTTTACCCTTATATATATTACTACATGTCTATTTTTCTTCCTATGTATTTGTGTATTGGACAAATGAATAAAATAAAAAATAAAATTCATTCATTCATTCATTCATTCATTCATTCAACTTCTATGATGCCCAATCCCAATTTTTAATCTAAATTACAAAATTTAGATTTTTTTTTGTTTTGGAATTTTAAAAAATATTTTTCCAGGGTTTTTTTTTCTATTGTGCGTGCACAGAAGGTGTGTAAAGCATCCATGTACCCATGAGGCACAGCCACGCGGTTCAGGAAGAAGGAAACGGGCTGCGAGGGAAGTTAGAAGCCACTGCTGGTTCAACCTGTTTACGATCCTTATCTTTTTTCCCCTCCTTTATTCACATCACCGCTTAAAAACAACTCCCCGCTCTTCCAAAACAACAACGACAACCCACAATGCAATTCTGCACGGCGTAAAATGAGTTTCATTTTCTCCACGTGTCATTGGCTGCCTTTTCCCCAGTAATGAGACATTAGGGTTTCTATACGGAAAGGAACGGAGTGGAGAGAAATGCGTGAAAACCACATTAGTCTAATGGCTCAAATCACGGGTTGGGAAGGAAGCCGAAATGGGCTTGGCGGAAAAAACAAAACAAAAAACACAATCTAAGATTATTGAGAATCACTTGTTTGCCCATCTTCCCTTTGAAACATTTCTGGAGTCTTTCAATTTTTCTCCCTCCCGAAACAGTCTGTAAGGGGCTTTTATAAGTGCCCTGGTGTGTCTACCGGCCCTGTGCTATTGTACTCTTTTATTTTTATTCGTATGCATTTCTTGTATTCACGTATCCCAGCGACCGGTCAGGTCCCACAGAGACGGCTTTCTCTAGGTCTTGTCAACCAGGCAACAACAACAACAACAACAACAATTACTATTACTATTATGTCAATACAACACAGCAAATGAGATCACTATGCTGGATTTCGTATTTCATCACCAGTCGGGCGCTTCCCAAGCACCTAGGACTGTGTGATGTAGCGGCGAATTATGTTTGCCGATCCCAGTCAAGCGGCCTTTTGCAATTGACAGATGGAGATTTTGTCAATTCCGAAGGTTTTCAAATGTCTGCTGAGATCCTTTGGCCCTGCGCCCAGCGTGCCAAGGACCACTGGGACCACTTTCACTGGCTTATGCCAGAGTTGTTGCAGCTCGATTTTGAGATCTTCATATTTCACTAATTTCTCTAGCTGCTTCTCCTCAATTCTGCTGTCTCCTGGGATTGCGATGTCAATGATCCATACTTTCTTTTTCTCCACGATCACAATGTCTGGTGTGTTATGCTTCAGAATTCGGTCAGTCTGAAGTCGGAAGTCCCACAGTAGTTTTGCTTGCTCATTTTCGACCAATTTTTCGGGCTTATGATCCCACCAGTTCTTTGCCACTGGGAAATGGTAGTTCCGGCACAAGTTCCAGTGGATCATCTGTGCCACAGCATCATGTTTATGCTTGTAGTCAGTCTGTGCAATCTTTTTGCAGCAGCTATTATTATTATTATTATTATTATTATTATTATTATTATTGTTGTTGTTGTTGTTGTTTTGTTGTTATTGTTATTATTATTGTTGTTATTATTATTGTTGTTAATAATAATAATAATAATAATAACAATAATAATTTAAAAAAAGAAAGAAAGCTATTTGGCGTTCACCAAAATTAAGTAGCGGCCCCCTCATTCCTCCATGGCAATGAGAGCATCTTGTGAAGTCAACCTCTCCAGCGAGCGGCCCAATTAGAGAAAAACGATGCTAAGGTGAGGGGAAATAAGCAGCCCGCTAGCTCTTAATCCTCTATAAAATCTGACACCTTTCAACCTGGCTATAAATCACGGCATCTGGCCCTGTCTCTCTGGGACTCCTCTCCCCAGACTTCCATAGGTAGAAGCTAACAGTGCCACCTTGTAATCTTAACACAGCTGCTGGGAGGCTTATGGATCTGAGGTTAGCTGGGGAAAAGATTAGAAGTAACGTGAGAAAATATTATTTGACTGAAAAAAGTAAGTAGATGGCTTGGAACAAACTTCCAGAAGACGTGGTTGGTAAATTCCACAGTAACCGAATATAAACATGACTGGGATAAACATAGATCCATCCTAAGATAAAATACAGGAGAGAGTATAAAGGGCAGACTGGATGGATCAGGAGGTCTTTTTCTGCCGTCAATCTTCTAGGTTTCTAGGCTTTTACGGCCAACGTTTTTTTTTCTCGGGTGCCAAAATAATGTGTGCACGCACTATTCCCTGACAGCTGGAACATCCGAAGCCAGATCCAGAGCCAGTTGGTATCTAAACCGAGTTAAAGAGTTAAAGGCGGCCGTTTTATCCTGATGCAAAACTGCAGTGGGTTTCAAACATCCAGACCGATCATATTCAAAAGTGACAGGCCGTTTTGCATTTTCGGAAAGGTCAGGCCGGCCGTTCAAGTCATTTGCTGGTTTAAGAAAACTCATTCTCTCCCCCCGTAGCCACAAAACATCTCCCATTTCAGATCATTTGCAGTAAAAATAATGTTTGTCAGCTTCGTCTCGGAGGAAACAAAGGTGAAATGGAAAACCAAGCCCAGGCAAAGCTGGAATACAGAATCTCTGCATTTTTAGAAAGTAGGTATTTGAGTCATGAATGGAATGGAATAGAATAGAATAGAATAGAAATAAGAATGAATATAGTAGAGTAGATTAGAATAGAATAGAATAATAATGAATAGAGTAGAGTAGAATAGAGAAGAGTAGTGTAGAATAGAATAGAATAAATAGAATAAATAGAATAGAATAGAATAAAAATAAGAATGAATAGAGTAGATTAGAAGAGAAGAGAATAATAATGAATAGAGTAGAGTAGAATAGAGTAGAGAAGAGTAGTGTAGAATAGAATAAATAGAATAAATAGAATAGAATAAAAATAAGAATGAATATAGTAGAGTAGAATAGAGTAGAATAGAATAGAATAAAAATAAGAATGAATAGAGTAGAGTAGAATAGAATAGAATAGAATAAAAATAAGAATGAATAGAGTAGAGTAGAATAGAATAGAATAGAATAGAATAGAATAAAAATAAGAATGAATAGAGTAGAATAGAATAAGAATGAATAGAGTAGAGTAGAATAGAGTAGAGAAGAGCAGTGTAGAGTAGAATAGAATAGAATAGAGTAGAGTAGAGAACAGAACAGAACAGAAGAAAACAAAAGAGAACAGAATAAATAGAATAGAATACATGGTAAGTTCCGTGTGTAATTGCATTTTACGTGATACCTTATTATCTGGACTCACTAGCCTTTTTACAAAACAAGCAAGCAAAGGATTACTTGGGGCCACCCAAAACAGAATTCATCTACTACATCAACTTTCCCTTCCGTGAAAGTGTTCTGGCTGAAGCCTGGATTGGCAATAAACTGAGAAAGAAAGGAAATCCTTCCTTAACCAGCTCATAATTTATTTATTTTTAAATCATTGTTAATAGAGGTGAGTGGCCCGGAGCTTAAGTTACATTAGACAAGGATTAAAGTAGAATGGAGCGATACCTCGCCTCAAGATCAACTCTCTGAACGTATCCAGGTTATTTTGGAACAACAGGAACAACACAGAAGTAACTTGAGGTTCCTTCTGTTGCAATATGTTGTTTCTGGTTTCCCAGAAACTAGCCTACGGCAATAGGATTTCCTGGTAGTATTCCATCTAGGTAATAACCATATCTGATTCTGTTTAGCTATGCAAGACCAGCCAAGGTCAACTCTAAAGGAAACAGAACCTTCTAAGCCATTAACAAAATACACATTTCTTAAATTTAAGAGCAAGAGCTCAAATGCTACAATGGAAATCTATCTTCATTTCTGCCAGCATATGAAAAAAAACGGTTGCAGGAATTGGGTATGTCTAGTCTAGTGAAAACAAAGACTTATCGAGTGACATACTGGCAGGTTTTTTTAATATTTGAGGCGCTGCCCCAAAGAAGAGAAAGTCAAGCTATTCTCCAAAGCATCTGAAAGCAGGACAAGAAACAATGGATGGAAACTAAGCAAGAAGAGAAGCAACCTTGAATTAAGGAAAGGGTTAGAGCAAATGACCATAGCTTGCCTTCAGAAGTCGTGAAGGCTTCTTAATAAATATATCTTTTCTTTTATATACACTGAGAGCATCTGCACCAAAGACAAATTCCTTGGGTGTCCAATCACACTTGGCCAATTAAGAATATTCCTTTCTATTCTATTCTATTCTATTCTAGTATTCTGTTCTGTTCTGTTCTATACTATGCTACACTATGCTATGCTATTCTTTTTAAAAAAATAAATTTTATTCAACTTTAAAAACAAGATGCAAAAAATAAACAAATGTATTAGGTATACTTAAACATACAGTGATACCTTGTCTTACAAACTTAATTGGTTCCGGGACGAGGTTCTTAAGGTGAAAAGTTTGTAAGACAAAACAATGTTTCCCATAGGAATCAATGGAAAAGCCAATAATGCGTGCAAGCCCAAAATTCACACCTTTTGCCAGCCGGAGCGCCCGTTTTTGTGCTGCTGGGATTTCCCTGAGGCTCCCCTCCATGGGAAACCCCACCTCCGGACTTCTGTGTTTTTTTTGAGGCTGCAGGGGAATCCCAGCATCGCAAAAAAGAGTGCTTCGCTGGCAACAGAAGTCCAGAGGCAGGGTTTCCCAGCGAAAGGAGCATCAGTGAAATCGCAGCATCGCAAAAACACCGAAGTCCTCAAAACCCCACCTCTGGACCTCTGTGCTTTTGCGATGCTGCGATTTCGCTGAGGCTCCCCTCGCTGGGAAACCCCACCTCCGGACTTCCGTTGCCAGCAAAGTGCCCATTTTTGCGCTGCTGGATTCCCCTGCTGGGATTCCCCTGCAGCATCACACATACATGGAAGTCTGGAGGTGGGATTTCCCATGGAGGGGAGCCTCAGGAGAATCCCAGCAGCGCAAAAACGGGTGCTTTGCTGGCAACGGAAGTCCGGAGGCGGGGCATCCCAGTGGTGGCAGTGGGTTTGTAAGTTGAAAATAGTTTGTAAGAAGAGGCAAAAAAATCTTAAACCCTGGGTTTGAATCTCAAAAAGTTTGTATAACGAGGCGTTTGTAAGACGAGGTATCACTGTATTTACATTCTACATTTCTGTATGTTTATGTTCTTTATGTATCTATAATCACTCTATTATGAAATCAACTTTTCTCTTACGTGCACTGAGAACATATGCACCAAAGACAAATTCTTTGTGTGTTCAATCACACTTGGCCAATAAAGAATTCTATTCTATTCTATTCTATTCTACTCTATTCTACTCTATTCTACTCTATTCTACTCTATTCTACCCTACCCTACCCTACCCTACCCTACCCTACCCTAACCTAACCCAACCCAACCCAACCTAACCTAACATACCCTATCCTTCTGTATTTCACTGTGTTTGACCAAAACTTCCATGAATTTTCATAATAAAGCATGGAGTTTGGTCCTTGAAAAAACAACAACAATCCCACATTGGCCTCCCTACATTCCTTCCATTTTTAAATCCCAGCACCATAACCTTTTTTATCGTAACACATCTATGGCTTTCATGGATAACGGAGCACCAGGGCGAAGAACTAAATGAAGAGCACAGTTAGTAGCATTGCTGGTGATCTGTCTTTAAGGGGAGGCGTTGGGGTGACCCCATTTCGTTCAACCTTTGAAATCTCTGTGGGTTGAAGAGTGTGGGGTCAACCATTGGTTGTCCAGCAGACATTGTTTATAATGCCCAGCAACTGACTCCAAGGTGCCCTTTGGCTCAGCTGGAATTTGTCTGCAATTGCCTGCGATTGTTGAAAAACAAAACCCGCCGTCTTTAACTTTTTGTAGGAAGGGCAAAAGGCCACGGAGGAAGTAATTATTTCACTGGGTTGGCTCTGGATCCAGCTTGGAAGACCAGACCTCCAAGAGGTAGCTACCCAAATTCCCTAACTCCATTTCCCCCATATGACAGACACGTTTGATTATACAGTGATCCCTCGAGTTTCGCGTCCTCGAGCATCGCGAAAGGGCTATATCGCTAGTTTTCAACCCGGAAGTAAACTCCACCATCTGCGCATGCATGCCTTTTTTTCTATGGC
>NC_091957.1:54802568-54825068 GCF_031021105.1 Erythrolamprus reginae
TGTATCTGGACAAGTATTGTGGAATGAGTATTTGGGGGATTCCAAAGCCCACTGCAACAATATTGCCAAAAAGGCTTCAAAAGTAGTGATGGGTGAACTGAACTCGCACAATTCAGGTCCGTACCGAATTTCGTGGTGTTTGGAATGCCGAACACAAACCCGAAATTTTTTTCAAACTTCGGGTAAAGTTCGGGTCATATTCGGCGTTCGGAGCTTTGACGTCACCGGCAGGTTGCTAAGGACGCCAAGGTTTATTTTTACGGTTTACTTAACATTGTTTATTTTTACGTGAAAGGACCGCCCTTTGCTTGCAGCGCCACTGCGGTGTCCTTTTTCGTAAAAATAACAGTGTTTATTTTTACGTGAAGACCTCCCTTTGAAGGACCTGGGGAATCCCTCCCACGAAGAGATTCCGGGGGTGGAGCTTTGACCTCACCAGCAGGTTGCTAAGGACGCCAAGGTGATCACTTCAGTTCAGTATGATAACAGATTAGGCAAGTAGCTCAATTTTCTTTAATTGCTATCAAAGTTCAGTTCTAAAAAATGATTTATTTACCCTTTATGGGTAAAAACATGATTTAATTATTTCCTATTTTAAAAGTAATTAGGGATCATACACTAAGGTACTAGTACGGACAATAAAAATCTATTAAGTATTCAATAAATAGTGCATAAACTTAACACCCCCATCACTGACTTACAGGGTCAATTTGGGACATTTCTGTTTTGCCATTTTGAGTTTCGTTCGATGGATCGTAGACCAATAAACAAGGCAAAACACTAATAAGTATTTCCAGCAACAGAGAGTATCTAATGCACAGAACCTGGTTTAGTAGCGATTTATTTGGGACAGACAATTTAGCATTTGTTTAGGCAAACCATATAATTGGAAACTCTGTCCATTTTTCTGCTCGGGCTAAATATTCTGTGTATAAATACTTTTCCCCCAGTAGATAAATAGGGTTTTTATTTAGGCCTTATCACCTTCGTATTACATATTCATTGATTTCTAAACTGCTTTAAAACAGCTCAGTCGAGGCGAAACATTATGAATTCCATTTTGGCACCTTGGTATTAAATTTGCATATCAGGTCATGCTCCGCTTGACATACATTCAAAATTGCAGTGCAGCTATTTTATTACAGCTCACAAAAGATATTCGGGGAACTGCACACGCGGCATCAAAAATAAATTAAAGGGATAAAGTACCCAACTGTGGGTCACTTGCCATTCTTCAGCAGTATCTGGAACAGTTTATTCGCGCCTGTCCGTAAATAAGAGTTAAGGCTGGAGCATTTTGGGATAATACAGTGGTGCCTCTAACTGCAAACGCCTCTACTTACAAACTTTTCTATTAAGAACCGGGTGTTCAAGATTTTTTTGCCTCTTCTCAAGAACCATTTTCCACTTACAAACCTGAGCTTCTGAAACTGTAACCGGAAAAGGCAGGGAGAAGCCTCCGTGGGGCCTCTCTGGGAATCTCCTGGAAGGAAACGGGGTCAGAAAAGGCGGGGAGAAGCCTGTGTGGGGCCTCTCTAGGAATCTCCTAGGAGGAAACAGGGCCGGAAAAGACAGGGAGAAGCCTCCATGGGGCCTCTCGAAATCTTCTGGGAGGAAACGGGGCCAGAAAAGACAGGGAGAAGCCTCCGTGGGGCCTCTCTAGGAATCTCCTGGGAGGAAACAGGAGCAGAAAAGGTGGGGAGAAGCCTCCGTGGGGCCTCTCTAGGAATCTCCTGGGAGGAAACAGGGCGAAAAACTATATTTGCATACAAACTATATTCAAAGCAGCACGAAGGTAACAACTTCAGCCTGACGATGGTGAATGTGATTTCACCGAAATGTCGCATAGACACTCAAGATATTACACAGGGTAAAACCCGCCTTAATAGGTGTGGAGGACTGTGAGACTGCAAGTTAGTGCCAGGAGCGATTGCCCTCCAATGCGTTTGCGAGCCTGGTGTGTATCCCCATTCATCTGCATAATGCATTTTGATCAGCCTGACCTTATTTGCAGATGATCGGTGACAGGCATCCGTAACAAACGATGACAAGGGAAATTCAAGCTCAGCCGCAGAATAATTTGGCCATTTAGGTTGATTAAGAACCTTTCTGCAGTTTAACTTCGACACCAAAATGACCAGAAAGGGTTACAGATGACGCCGCCGGAGGACATAAAATAAACATGGGGTTCTTTGCAGTCCTTGACCCTTTAAAAATATGGTAATGGGAAAGCAAGCTTTTTGACACTCGCTTCAGTAAATCAAAAAAAGGTCCATGACTGTGGAGGATACAAATTAGATAGATAGATAGATAGATAGATAGATAGATAGATAGATAGATAGATAGATAGATAGATAGATAGATAGATAGATAGATAGATTTAGACGAGAGAGAGGGAGGGAGAAAGAGAGAGAGATGTAGGTAGATGGATGATAATAGATATAGATTCTTCATAGATAGATGATAGATAGATAGATAGATAGATGAGAGAGAGAGAGATGTAGATAGATAGATGATAGAGATAGATAGTTAGTTAGATAGATGATAGATAGATATAGATAAATAGATAGATAGATAGATAGATAGATAGATAGATAGACAGACAGACAGACAGACAGATAAGATAGATTCTTCATGAATGTATTTTTTTCTTTTTATGTACACTGAGAGCATCTGCACCAAAGAAGATTCCTTGTGTGTCCAATCACACCTGTCCAATAAAGAATTCTATTCTGTTCTGTTCTGTTCTTTCTGTTCTGTTCTTTCTGTTCTGTTCTGTTCCACCCACCCCACCCCACTCCTTCTTATTCTATTCTTTCATTCCAATATCTAATTCTATTCTTTTCTGTTCTGTTCTATGCCACGCCACCTCATTCCATCCCATTCTACTCCATTCCTCATTCAATTCTCTGCCTAGAATGTTGTGGAGAATTCAATTCCACACCCACCTTTGAGGTCCAGTTTTGACTCCAAGTTCAACCCAGTTTCTCTACCTGCGCCTGGGAGATTGAGGTCACCTTGTTCTCTACCTCCATCCTCACCTCTCTTGAGCCAACCCTATCAACTCCAATCTGTCCCGAAGCCAACGTATCATGTTAGCATTTCATAAGTTAGTCGGAGCATCAGTTTACCCAGGATTTTATTCCTGATTACATGTAAACAGAGATTGGATCTTTGCATGCAAAACCTATTTGGGTAAAAAGAAGAAGAAGGAGGAGGAGGAGGAGGAAGAAGAAAGAAGAAGAAGAAGAAGAAGAAGAAGAAGAAGAAGAAGAAGAAGAAGAAGAAGAAGAAGAAGAAGAAGTCCTATATTTCAAAACATTATTATTATTATTATTCAGTAGGAAGCTAACTCTTCACTCTCTTAGCACTTGGTAAAAATGTTTAATTTATGTTTATGTATTCTTATTCAAAATGTTAGTTAACAGCCTGCAGGGACCCGGTAATAGGATCCTTTTTCCAGTTCTTCTTTATGTTTATTAGCTACATTAATGACTGTTTCTGCAACTCTCTACAAAGGCTCATGCTAATGAACACCAATTAATTCCAAAATGATTTTAAACAAAGGGTGATGAGAATACCCAATCAACCGTAGCAGTGTAAAGAGAGAGCAAGTCACTCTGACCTATTTTCCTCCGCCTTCCCTGTTGCTTCTTTGCCTAACGTTGACATCAGGTTTCTTACAGCTCACCTATACGTAGCTTCGGTAAATAAGGTTGACCGATAGATAAACACCCCAACAAATGCACACAGATCAATCTGGAGTTGCCCGGTCTTGTTAAAGACAGAATATAAACCAAGCCTTTTTTTGTAATCCTGCCAAATTATTATTGTTATTATTTAATTATTATTAAGATGAATTATTGTTAAGCAACTGAGAGCAGGGCAAGAAGTAATGGATGGAAACTATTCAAGAACGAAGAAGACATTTCCTGACAGTGAGAACAGTTAACCAGTGGAACAACTTGCCTCCGGAAGATGTAAATGCTCCAACTCTGGCAGTTTTTTGAAAGAGGAGATTGGTCAGCCATTGGTCTGGAGCAGTATAGGGTTTCCTGCCTGAGAAGGGGGTTGGACTAGAAGACCTCCAAGGCCCCTTCCAGCTATTAATCTATTCTATTCTATTCTATTCTATTATATTCCATTCCACTCCACTCCACTCCAGTCTACTGTACTCTACTCTACTCCTCATGGAGTCTTCGGAGAGGGGCGGCATACAAATCTAATAAATTATTATTATTATTATTATTATTATTATTATTATTATTAATTATTATTCACAAGAATCTAGTTAGTGTTCAGCATTAATTTGGTGTTAGATAAGACTCAGCTTAGAGTACAGTACTTGAATTCTTTTAATTCAAGAGAGGCTGCAATTTAAGTATTTGTGGGAACGTAACTACTCTAAGCTGATTCCTCTCTTGACTCCACCCCCAAGCTCTGCCTTATAGCTCAGAAATTAGAGTTCAACAGTAGAAATTCAGTCCCAGAAAAATGTGGACCACTAAAACCCAGGGATGGTACTTCCCGTGAGATCACCTCCAAAGCCCATGGGAGATGCTGAAGTCATCACCTTCTAACGATCCATATGGGGAAAGAGTAAGTGGAAAAATACAATGGTTGTAGGATCTGAAAGATGGTTTTTCCAAAAGGCAACATATATGTAATATGCATAATAATATCCGGAATGTTAAAAACTTATTAAGAACTACTAAAATTATTAAGCTTCCGCGAGTCCCCTAATAACGTTGTCAGAGTATTAAAATCCCCATTGAAGACATAGTTGATCTTAGAAACATAGAAACATAGAAGACTGACGGGAGAAAAAGATGTCATGGTCCATCTTGTCTGCCCTTATACTATTTCCTGTATTTTATCTTACAATGGATATATGTTTATCCCAGGCACGTTTAAATTCAGTGACTGTGGATTTACCAACCACGTCTGCTGGAAGTTTGTTCCAAGGATCTACTACTCTTTCAGTAAAATAATATTTTCTCACGTTGCTTTTGATCTTTCCCCCAACTAACTTCAGATTGTGTCCCCTTCTTCTTGTGTTCACTTTCCTATTAAAAACACTTCCCTCCTGGACCTTATTGAACCCTTTAACATATTTAAATGTTGCGATCATGTCCCCCCTTTCCCTTCTGTCCTCCAGACTATACAGATGGAGTTCATGAAGTCTTTCCTGATACGTTTTATACTTAAGACCTTCCACCATTCTTGTAGCCCGTCTTTGGACCTGTTCAATTTTGTCAATATCTTTTTGTAGGTGAGGTCTCCAGAACTGGACTCAGTATTCCAAATGTAGTCTCACCAGCGCTCTATATAGCGGGATCACAATCTCCCTCTTCCTGCTTGTGATACTTCTAGCTATCTTATATAATGCTCATTGCTCATTGCCCACATCACAGGCCCATTTTAGGACAAATATGTGTGTGTGTTTGTGTGTGTGTGTGTGTAGGCACACTGAATACACACACACACACACACACACACATTCTGATTTCTATAAGAAGGAGACACCAAATAATACACAGGTATTCACCGCATCAATTCCACCCAATCCATAGCATCCTTTCCTAGGCGTCCCTGTGCCTGCCAGTCATTATTTCTACCTCAAAAAGCTTGGTAACACCTGGTGGAGGAAAGGAAAATAAATGTTTCTTTTTAAACAATGCAAGATCTACCCCCACCCACCTTCCCCAATAATTAAATTACATTTAGCCAGCAGCTATTATTATTCTACACTGGTCCCCCACCGAGGCAGCCGGGGTGATACGATTTAAGCAGCAATCTAGCAGAGAACTTTTCATTGCCTGTGATTGTTGTGCTGAGTAAATTGGTTGCGTCAGGTTTGACTCTAATTTGGGTTTTTGGAACCGTTAATTTGAACTTAAGCACCTATGGAAATGTCATTATTGGGAGGTATCTGCCCTGGAACTCGGTTTCGAGTTGCTCTGTTTAAAACCAGCTTATTATTATTATTATTATTATTATTATTATTATTATTATTATTATTATTATTATTATTATTATTATTATTATTATTATTATTTAAATTACTACTAATTTAATCTATTTTTAATATTATTGGGGGGATTCTTAATTAATGGATGACTGGGATGGATGTAATATGAATGATTGGTATGAGTGGGATGGTTGGGGTCCCGTCAACTAAACAATGTCGGTTGGCGGGCCCCAGGGGAAGAGCTTCTCTGTGGCGGCCCCGACTCTCTGGAACCAGCTCCCCCCAGAGATTAGAACTGCCCCTACCCTCCTCGCCTTTCGCAAACTCCTTAAAACCCACCTTTGTCGTCAGGCATGGGGGAACTGAGATATCTCCCCCGGGCCTATACAATTTATGTATGGTATGCTTGTGTGTATGTCTGTTTAATAATGGGTTTTTTAAATATTTTATATTGTAAATTATTAGATTTGTTATAAGCTGTTTTTATTGTATTGTGAGCTGCCCCGAGTCTACGGAAAGGGGTGGCATACAAATCAAATAAATGAATGAATGAATGAATGAATGAATGAATGAATGAATAAATGAATAATAATAATAATAATAATAATAATAATAATAATAATAATAATTATTATTATTATTAATTAAATTTGTATGCCGCCCCTCTCCGTAGACTCAGGGCGGCTCACAACAATAGTAGCAAAACAATATGTAATACAAATCTAATAATTTTATATTGATAGTTCATGTTGACATTTTTGATTTATCAGGCATTTATCAGACAACATCAAAGGGAAAAAGGTTTTCCTACACACACCTGGTTATTTGCAATGTAAATTTCCTGAGAAACTCAATTGTGGAAGGATTTTTTTAAAGTCTCCAATTCTGAGCAAATATATATTAAATAAGGGCAGTTCCTCCAAACAGTTATTTACTCTGATTAGTCAAACCATTAACCACATATGATTATGTACTATAACTTCAGTTCCCTGAGGAAAAGGTGGTAGTTAGTGATGGGCGAACCCTACGGTGTTCGGGTTCGGCAAGTTTGGACGAACTTTATGCAAAATTCAGCCGAACCCGAACCGAACCCGAACTCGAACCCAAACAGGGAATCCCTCCCACAAAGAGATTCCGAGGGCGGAGCTTTGACGTCACCGGCAGGTTGCTAAGGACGCCAAGGTGATCACTTCCTGGATTTAAAAAAAACAACAACTGGCAGCAATTGAAAATTCTTGCAAAAAGCAATCTATGAATCAAAAAACAAGGCCTGGGCTTCTAGGCGTGGAGAAACACCTGCCCTTCTCCATGTGGGATTTTGAAAATAAAAAAATAAATCAAATCAAATTAAAAAAGAACTGGCAAATCAGAAGGGGGGATACAGAGATTTGTCCGTTCCTATATTTTCAGAGAAGAGTGTTTGCAAAGTCGTTACACGACTAAAATGGATTTGCTAACCCCCCCCCCAACCGCATTAGATGCTTCAAAGTCAAAACATTGGTGGACATATCCATTGCTTATTTATGACTCCTGTGACAATCAATGCAGGTTATGTGCTACAATGTTTGACAGATAAAAAGAAATGATTTACAGAGGTCCCGTTAATTATGTATGAAAGTGGAGACGCTTCTAGCCTTTGCTAAGGTCTTGTTCTTTCGTTCTTCCAGAGCTGGGGGGGCATTTGGGGAGGGGGGAAACAAAGACTGGATCATCAGAATGAACCATTATAAATGCTCCCTCTGATCTACTTGTAGATGCCACTTTAATCCATTTAATCGCCGGGGCTTTAATTCTGAGCATCGCTTGGTCTTCTTATTCCCACCTTCCTTGTTTCTCTGAAAGCTTCTGGAGAGAGGGGGAAAAATAGACCCCTTCCCATTTCTGTTTTGGGTTTGTTTTTGTTTTAATTTCCCTGCTCAAATTTTTATTTTATTCAAAATAAATAAATAAATAAAGATGTACGCTGAGAGCATATGCACCAAGACAAATTCCTTGTGTGTCCAATCAGACTTGGCCAATGTTGTGGTTCCGTCTGAGGCCCCTCCGGGAACGGCTGACCTTCTGTCGGTTTCCAGCTCAGAGGGAGAGGCTGAGGAACAGGAGGTGCAGACAGACGAGGAGGAGGAATCCCAGGCTGAAGAAGAGGGAGGACAGCCAGAGTCCCACCAGGGGGAGCTCTACCCAGCAAGCAGCCTGGATTCCTTAGAGGAAAGTGCACAAGCCATAATTGATCTGCGACAACGAAGAGCTACTCAGAGACGGAATCAATTGGCTAAATACTTTTAGCATTAAAGTGGCAACAGCTGGGTTTGGGTGTGGTGCTCTTGGGAAAGGCTAAAAGGCAGACCCACCCTTCCTGGCTTGTGGAGTTTTATCTTTGAGAGTCGTGGGACCTGACTGTGAACTTTGGCGTCTTGGAATCCTGGTTTGTGCCTTTGACTATTGAAACCTTGGGGGGGGGGGGGTCAGCAAGAAGCTTGCTGTATTGTCTGGACAGCAGGACCCTGCTGTACCGTATTATATCCTGTCTGTTGGGAAGAACAGGTTTTCCTCTGTGCTTATTTTTTCCAGTTATAAAATACTTTTGGCTTTTACCAGAGTGTCTGGCTGTTTTTTCCAGTTGGTGTTGAGGTCTGGGGGAACCCAGACAGAACAGCCAATAAAAAAAAATTCTATTCTATTCTATTCTACTTCCAGGATGCCCCAGAATTCTGGAAGTTGATGTTCACATGTCTTCAAGTTGCCAAGGCTGAAAAACTCTTCCCTACCTGATAATTGGATCCAGTTGCAGATGTCAGACGATGTTCAAACCCAAACCAAGACGTACCCAAGTCCTTAACAAGGCCATCTTGACTTCTAATCTTCCCCAGGTGGTTGTTTCTTTTTAAATGCTGGTTAGAGGTCTCTCCCAGAATTTTGCTAGGTAATTAGTGAGCACGGGGAAATGCGCGGGACTATTAAACCAAAACCCTTTTGGCATCTTTCTCGAGTAGCGCCACCGCGTATTTTCTTCGTTAAGACGAACTGCAAAAAGCATTACTTCTCACAATATTTGCAAATATAAACCACATGGCCAGACTTTCAGAATGCAGCTTGAACGTTCGAGGCTCCGGTTTGGGTTTTGGCTAGGGTGATGTTTTTTAATTTTATTTGAAATAGGAACCCGGCATAAGAATTTCAGCCTAAATGCCTGTTCCAGCCCATTATTTTTCACCCTCTGAAGGTATTTTTTCTTTTTATTTTTTTTTAAAGCAAAACTAAAATACTTTTTTTTTTAATAAGGGGATGAAATATCCAACCACAAAGAGAGAGCCTCGCTTTGACATACAAGGGTTGCGTAGAAAGTAATGCACCACTTTATTTTTCTCAGCCTATAGTAATAAGTACGAATCCAAAACTTTACATAGAAACATAGAAGTCTGACAGCAGAAAAAGACCTCATGGTCCATCTAGTCTGCCCTTATACTATTTTCTGTATTTTATCTTAGGGTGGATATGTTTATCCCAGGCATGCTTAAATTCAGTTACTGTGGATTTATCTACCACGTCTGCTGGAAGTTTGTTCCAAGGATCTACTGCTCTTTCAGTAAAATAATATTTTCTCATGTTGCTTTTGATCTTTCCCCCAACTAACTTTAGATTGTGCCCCCTTGTTCTTGTGTTCACTTTCCTATTAAAAACACTTCCCTCCTGAACCTTATTTAATCCTTTAACGTATTGAAATGTTTCGATCCTGTCCCCCCTTTTCCTTCTGTCCTCCAGACTATACAGATTGAGTTCATGAAGTCTTTCCTGATACATTTTATGCTTAAGACCTTCCACCATTCTTGTAGCCCGTCTTTGGACCTGTTCAATTTTGTCAATATCTTTTTGTAGGTGAGGTCTCCAGAACTGTACACAGCATTCCAAATGTGGTCTCACCAGCACTCATAGATATACATTAATTGAATTGCCAGGTGTGCATGTATAAATTTTGCATTTTTTAAGACAGACAGCGTAGCTGCAGCAGTATTTTGAAATGGCGTCTGTAAGTGATGGACATTACAAGCAGCCTGTCATCATTGAATTTCTCACTGTAGAGAATAAACTGTTGCGAACATTCACAAATGTTTGTGTAGAGTTTATGGAGAATCTGCAGTCGACAGAAGTACGGTTAGTCGCTGGGCACAGAGGGTGTGGCCATTACAATGCAGAAATGGCTTTGTAACCAGAACAAGGAGTGGTAGAGACAGGGCATAGATGCTCTTGTGTCTCGCTGGAGGAAGGCCATAGAACGGGGAAAAATAGAGTGTGTGGAAGAAACATCATTCTTTCTTGTATGTAAGTTTCCTTGTGTTCAATAAATAATTATTGAAGAAAAAAATGTGGTGCATTACTTTCTAGGCAACCCTCATGTTGTGATTCAGCCTGAGGCTCCTCAGGGACCGGCTGGATCTCTGCCGGATCCATGCCCAGAGGAGGAGGACAGTGAACAGGAGGGGGAGGACCAGGCAGACGGGGGAGAGGAACGTCAGGAAGAGGAGGAGGGAGAGCAGCCTGAGAGCCCCGGGGCGGCTCTCCCCAGCTAGTAGCCTGGATTCATTGGATGAAGACGCACAGGCTATAATAGACATGAGGCAGCGGCAAGCAGCTCAAAGACGGGGCCAATTAGAAAGGTATTTCCATCCCTGAATTGGCAACATCTGGGTTTGGGTGTGGTTCTCCTCAGCAGGGTTGAAAAGGCAGGCCCGCCCTTACAGTCTTGTGGAGAGTTATCAGTTGGGAGTCCTGTGACCTTGCTTCAATTCTCGGCGTCTCTGATCTTGGCTTGTGGCCTAGAAGTCTGGAAGACTTGGGGGAGGCGTGGGTTTTATTATCTCAAGCGTTGTTTTTGCCAGCAAGAATCCTGTTTTATTGCCTGGCCTTCGTGAAACCTCTGTGAAGCTTCATAGTGTTCCTGTCTGTAAGAACAGTTTTTGTTACCTGTGTTTGCTTGGAATTATATAAACTGCCTTTGCTTTTTACCAGTGTGTCTGGCTACTCTTTTTGGTTGGTGTTGGCGTCTGGGGGGACCCAGACAGAACACCTCGTAAAGCAAAGCATTCATTAACCTGGGTTTTCTCCCACTTTTCCTTCCATTAAAAAAAAAAAGAACCGAAAGCCATCAAATACCCACTAAAAATGCCTTATTAAACTTTACCGTGCCGGTCAAATTTGATACGTCTGATATAAAGCTGCTGGCATTTACTGCTCAGCTTGAGCTGATCAATATGGTTATCTACCTGTCAATTTTCTATACTCTTTAATCCCGAAAGAGCGCTGGAACCAGGTGTGGATAGATCTATCTCTGCAGAGATAGGACTAATCAAAGCATTCGGTGATAACAGAGTGATTTGTAAAGCGTGTAACAAAAGCTTATCATTTCCCTGTATGCTGAGCCTGTCAAAATATTTTTCTTAGAAGGAACGCCAAGAGAAGCTTGCGTCCTTCGTGCTTTAAGTGGGTGGCGACAAGTGAAGTAGAACTTTCTTGGTTGCACAGTTGCAAACATTGATGGAGACAACAGCTGGGCAGTTTAGGGGGTCCTCTGACCCACATCTGGCCCTTTAGCTGTGCCCAACTGTAAATTAGAAATCGAATGTAAATGATGTAGACAAGCAATGCTTAATTTGGAAGGCGACAGCTATATCTTTTCCAATTTATGTACATTCTGTCTGTCTGTCTGTCTGTCTGTCTGTCTATCTATCTAATTATTCATCCATCCATCCATCCATCTCTATTATCTGTCTGTCTGTCTGTCTATCTATCCTTTCTTTCTTTCTTTCCTCCTTTCTTCCTTCCTTCCTTTCTATCTTTCTATCTGCATCTACCATCTATCTAATTATCCATCCATCCACCCATCCATCCATCCACCTACCCATCCATCCCTGTTATCTGTCTGTCTGTATGTCTGCCTGTCTACCTACCTATCATCCAACCATCCATCCATCTCTATTTTTCTTTCTTTCTTTCTTTCTTTCTTTCTTTCTTTCTTTCTTTCTTTCTAGCTTTCTATCTACCAGCATCCATCATCTATCTAATTATCCATCCATCCATCCATCCATCCATCCACCCATTTCTCTGTCTGTATGGCTGTCTAGTTGTATGGCTGTTTAGCTATCATCATATATTTATCATCTGTCTATCTGTCTTTTAATGGAGCTGGTATCTTTTTAAAAAAATAGACAGGGAGATCTGTCTGATTTTGCAATCTCATTATTTCCTTTGCATGCAATTATTTCCTTGCCAAACAATAGCAGTGACAAATTGCAACCGAATCCTCCAGCAGGTTTTTAACCCAAGGTAAAAATAAACAGAAACATCTGCATAGCAATTGTGTACAAAGTTACGTTCATTAACAAATACATTTTTTCTAATAAAACCACCATCTGCAAGTAAACCTCAGCTTCGAATTGATAGAAACAGGCCTCTTTCCCACCCAGCCCTCAAAGTTTTTCAGGGCTGTTCCCAGAACTTTTCCCAAACTTTCCTAAAAAACACATCTACCGTATCTTCCTTGGAATGTGAATAAATAATGATGAGGAATTCTCCCCCCACATTTTGCCTTCTCCTTTAATAGCAATAGCAATAGCATTTAGACTTATGTACCACTTCATAGTGCTTTTACAGCCCTCTCAAAGGGGTTTGCAGAATCAGCCTCTTGTCCCCAACAATCTGGAAGGCTGAGTCAACTGAAGTTTGATTTACTTGGAGTTATATTTTGTTGTTTAAGGTGTTCCCTTTATTTTTTGGAGCAGTATATTTCACATGGCTTCATATTATTTCCACCCCCAAATTGTCCAGTCATTCAGCATTTCATAAATTCATGTCATAAATCTTATTGTTGCCTTCACAACAACAACAACCAAAAAGAAATGCTATCTTTAATTAGAAAGCCAAATGCCAACAAAGCCTCTTAGGATTACACAAGAAGACTAAGATATAGTGTAGAGTCCAATACACACACAGAGAAAGAAAAGATTGCAAGACTATACAACAAGCTCCACAACCACAATCTCCCTTATAGCTGACATACACTGTTCAAAAACAATAAAGGGAACACTTAAACAACACAATAAAACTCCAAGTCAATCAGACTTCTGTGAAATCAAGCTGTCTACTTAGGAAGCAACACTGATTGACTGTCAATTTCACATGCTGTTGTGCACATTCAACTTTGTACAGAACAAAGTATTCAATGAGAATATTTCATTCACTCACTCATATCTAGCATGTGTTCTTTGAGTGTTCCCTTTATTTATTTATTTTGAGCAGTACAGTATATTATAAAATGGGAAGCGGATAGCAAGGTGTTTTTGGACATTTGTGTAGGTCGATTGTTGACAGCATGTGCATTACTGACACATCATGTCTCAACCTCCTTGAGCATCCGTTAATCCCTTGCCTCTATTTTTCTTTTCAGAGAGGCAACACATTGACTTAAGGTCAAACACCCGTGACATTTGCAAATGGAAAGAAACGAGCCTTCGTAACACCCTGGCTCGCCGTTAATTCTCCAGCCGTCCACTATTACACGCCGTTCTTACCTTGGTATTCCTTGGTTCTGCGAGAATGTTTCGTTTCCCCATGGATCTAAAGCCAAAACCAACGTCTTGGGTTTTGCCCCAGCGTATATTACAAAGGGTGCAAGTGTATCCTTTTGGCTTTGAGGACCACATCTGTTCTCCCCATTTTTCACTTTCTTGCAAACACTCACAACGAGATTCTGAAAAGCCATACCGGCTATGAATCATGAGAGTTAGTGAAGAGAAAGTCGGTTTGAAGAGCAAAAATAAAAGTCACCCTGAACAGAACCTGACTGAGGTAGTCATGGCTAAGTTGACTCAACCTCTGCCAAATGGACACACAATTTTATTCCATGGAAAGGCCACAGCGATCCCATTTGGATCAAGGCCACAACATACGAGGGTGGCTGTGTGTATGGGTTTTGTAAACCACGGTCCCCACAAAGACGCTTGTGTTATTCTTTTTAGGAAAACTAAAATTAGTGCCAACAGAGAACTTCAGAAAGTTGTTTCTGTGCGAGAATGACATAGCCGATTGTCTATGGAGGCCCTGGTTGTACCAAAGGTGCTTTCTTCAAAAGGCAACTGGACTTTGTAAGAACCTAAGAACCTAAGAAGAGCCCTGATGAATCGGGCCAAAGCCCATCGAGTCCAGCATTCTGTGGCCCACCCATTGTCCATAACCACTGATACCCTTGGCATCCATGAATCTGTCTCATGGTCTTTCCTTGAAGACATTTTCCTTCTCATCCAAGAAGCTTCTTGAATTCTAAAGGAGAATTGAAGATGCTTCTTGGATGAGAAATGAAATGTCATCAAGGAAAAACAAAGTCCAGTTGACTTTTGGGAAAAAAACAACCCACAGCTGATAAGAGAAAACAAAGCAGAACCTGGACAAAACCCACCAATACATCAACAATAAATCAATGAAAACGGGAGATGTGTTTTCCCGTAAAGTCAAGGCAAAAAATGCAATAGGTGGTAGATCGTAAAGACAAGAATACTGGGCAAGAGAGAAAAGAGGGGAGGGAGGAAGGAAGGAGAGAAGAGGAAGGAAGGAAGACGGTAGGGATGGTGGAAGGAAGAAGGAAGGAAGGAGGAAGGAAGGAAGGAAGGAAGAAGGTAGGGATGGTGGAAGGAAGGAGGAAGGAAGGAAGGAGAAGGAAGGAAGGAAGGAAGGAGAAGGAAGGAAGGAAGGAGGGAGGGAGGGAGAAGGGAGAAAGGAAGGAAGGAAGAAGGGAGGGAGGAGGAAGGAAGGAAGGAAGAAGGTAGGGATGGTAGAAGGAAGAAGGAGGAAGGAAGGAAGGAAGGAGAAGGAAGGAAGGAAGGAGGGAGAAGGGAGAAAGGAAGGAAGGAAGGAGGGAGGGAGGAGGAAGGAAGGAAGGAAGGAAAGAAAGAAAGAAAGAAAGCTAACACTTACTTCACTCAGTTGAGGAATGGTAAGCTTTGGTAGTTTATTCTTAGAACCGGACCCACTGGTTTTCCCTTCGAGTAGACTTCCAAAGGATTGGTGTCCATAGACCCCCTCCATTTCTACGGGTGGCTTTAGTTCCGGGGAGTCATTGGGGACTTGATCCTGGCCATCCATGGGTCTGACGTAAGCGGTGGGCTTCTGCTGAACCATACTGCTTTTACAGTGGAGCCCAGGAGGGAAGTTCTGGTTGGAGAGATTGTTAGCGGCCGAGAGCAGCGACGTCGAAGGGAGAGGAGACCCGTGGCTCAGGAAATCCAGATCCACCGGAGACTTCGCGTGGGCGGTTTCCTTGTAGGAGTGCTCCGCTGCCGTGGATTTGGAGTGATTGTGCCTCCTCGAGTGCGAAGAAGACGAAGGCGGGGTGTTGAGTTCCTCCCCTCCTCCGGCTTTCTGCGGCTCGTTCTGGCAGGGGTAGAGGTCCTCGTATCGGCCTTGGGTCGGCTCGTGAGAAGAGCTGTGTTTGGTCCGATTGGGCTGGCTAACGGGTGGGTTCGACTGGCCCCCGCTAGAGCCATGGTTGCCACGGGTCCAGTCAGTCCTGGATTTCCTACTACTCTGGTGGCCATTCACCAAGCTTGAATTGGACGACAGGGAAGACGGGGGAGGCATCGCCGTCGAGGCGTTACCACCCATCTGGTGTGGCGCCACCATCCGGTTCCTTTGCTCGGGGAAAAAGCTTGGCTCATTTTTGTCGACGGGGGTTTGCGGCGCAGGATTCTTTGGGATGCCGACAAGGTGGCTCTGGTTGGAGTGGTTGGTGAGAAGGTCCTTCATCTCATCGTAGTTCCCCAAGGTGTTTTGCACACGGTTGGCAAGGGCATCCCCTTTGCTGGTCTGAAACACACAAGAGAAACCAGGGTTAAGAAACGTGGATGGACGTTCAAATTGGAAAATGACAAAATCAGTTTCCCTAAAAGAAAATCAAATTAAAATGTTCTATAGGTGGCACCTCCCACCAAATAGGATAGCAAAAATGTTCCCAAAGATTTCTCCATTATGTTGGAAGTGTAAGAAGAAAATAGGGTCCTATTACCATCAATGGTGGACGTGTAGTAAAGTTAAGCTTTACTGGAAAGTGATAGAAAGAATAATAAAAGAAATAGTAAAACAGGAGATAGAAATAACCCCGGAATTCTATTTACTGGGTATAACCAATCAGAAATATAAGAAAGAAATGTTACATTTAGTTATTCATATTTTGACCGCGGCCAGGAAAATATATTAGCAAAATTGGAAAGGGGAAAATATCCCCAAAGAAGAGGAAGTTATTTAAAAAATATTAGATTGCGCTGAAATGGATATGATGACAAGACAGTTAAAAGATCAAGAAGAAACAGAATTTTATGAGATATGGAACAAAATGTATATATGGAGAAACAAGAAGAAATATTAAAAGTAAAAATAAACAAACAAATAAATAAGACAATTGTATTAGTAGAGATATGATTTAAGTGTTATGTTTGAATTAGTAGGGATAAGATTCAAGAGTTATGCTAGAATTAGTTTATGTATGAAGATTTATTATAAAAAGTTTAAGTAATAAGTTGATTTTAAGCATTTTTTGAATGTATTCTTTTTTCTGTGTTGAAATTTTACTTCTAGAATAAGCGGGGAAGATACAACCCCATTTCTATGTTAAATGTATATTTGTCAGTTTTGTCTATTTTAAGAAAATTAATAAAATATATTGAAAAAAAAAGAAACGTGGATGGACGAAATGGCTAATGCAATCAAGGGGACAAATGATAAAGAAATTAATAATTTATTGTAATATTATTTATTGTAATATTCAATAAATAGTGCATAAACTTACTATCCCCACTGCATTCCCCCTCCGCCCCATGGGGGCAGCAGCCCATTACTGGTTCTGGATCAGCAAGAAGATGGCAATTCGACCGGCTGGGGAATGGACCTGATTAGGTCCCACAGAGTCGGCCTTCTCCAGGTCCTGTCAACCAGATCATGTCACTTGGCGGGCCCCAGGGGAAGAGCCTTCTCTGTGGCGGCCCCGGCCCTCTGGAATCAGCTCCCTCCAGTGATTCGTACTGCCCCCACCCTCCTCGCCTTTCGCAAGAGTCTTAAGACTCACTTATGTCGCCAGGCATGGGGCAGCTAGATCATGCCCCTCCCCACAACTATTAAATGTGATGCGTGGTTGTGACTGAGTTGATTGGCTGTTTTTAATATAATGGGATCTTAGTTTATAGTTTTATTTAATTAGATTTGTGTACATATTGTTTTTGTATTGTACCTTGTGAGCCGCCCTGAGTCTTCGGAGAAGGGTGGATACAAGTCAGATAGATGGATGGATGGATGGATGGATGGATGGATGGATGGATGGATGACCGGAAACTGATCAGCAACCAATGCAGACTGCGGAGTGTTAGATTAACATGGGCATACCCAGGTAAGCCCATGACTGCTCTCGTAGCTGCATTCTGCAAGATCTGAAGTTTCCAAACACTTTTCAAAGGTAGCCCCACGTAGAGAGCATTACAGTAGTCGAACCTCGAGGTGATGAGGGCAAGAGTGACTGTGAGTAGTGAGTCCCGGTCCAAATAGGGCCGCAACTGGTGCACCAGGCGAACCTGGGCAAACGCCCCCCTCGCCACAGCTGAAAGATGTTTCTCTAATGTGAGCTGTGGATCGAGGAGGACGCCCAAGTTGCGGACCCTCTCCGAGAGGGTCAATAATTCCCCCCTCAGGGTGATGGACGGACAGGTGGAATTGTCCTTGGGAGGCAAAACCCACAGCCACTCAGGGTTGAGTTTGAGTCTGTTGACACCCATCCAGGCCCCAACAGCCTCCAGATGGGTAGATGGGTAGATAGATGGATGGATGGATGGATGGATGGATGGATGGATAGATAGATAGATAGATAGATAGATAGATAGATAGATGGGTAGATGGGTATATAGATGGATAGATGAATAGATAGATAGATGAGTAGATCGGTAGATGGGTAGAGAGATGGGTAGATGGATGGATAGATGGGTAGATGGATAGATGGGTAGATGGATAGATAGATAGATAGATAGATAGATAGATAGATAGATAGATGGATGGATGGATGGATGGATGGATGGATGGGTTGATGGGTCAATGGGTAGATAGATGGGTCGATAGGTCGATGGGTCGATGGGTCGATGGGTCGATGGATAGATGGATAGATAGATAGATAGATAGATAGATAGATAGATAGATAGATAGATGATAGAAATGAAGATGTCATTGAAGACGCCACTTTGTTCCCAGCTTCAACCAGCCAATCAGCTTGGCTGCTTCAAAATGATCCCCTACTCAGCTGCAACGGGAAAGAGCTCACCGAGAACCTTTGAGTTATCAACTAAGAAGGAAGAGACAACTGCTGGGAAACAGCAGAGCCCTCCCTATTCTGTGAAAACAGTGGGGGTCAAAGTAATTGCCGACCAACTTCTGCCTACGGCTTTGTGATGAATAACAGTTTCAAGTGTCCTCCCCCCCCCCCCTTGTGTGTGTGTTTATTGTTCTGAGTTGCTCTGGACTACTAAAGATTTGATTCCGGGTGCTTTTATTTTTTCTTTTTGGGCCTGCGTCCAGCTTGGTTACTTCATAATTCCTTTCAAAATGAACATTCAGGAGAGCTTACTTTAAAAAAGGAAAAATAGAATCAAAGAGAGAGATAAATACAGTTGTCAGCTGTATTTGCAAAACTCAGTCGCCTTTATTTTCTGGAACCCCACAGCATGTGTTTCTGCAAATCAATGATTCACAGCTACTTTCTGTAAAGCACGGCAATTATTAGGCAAATTCTGACTCATTTTTGGCATGATTGTGTTTTCATCCCCCTGCGTACTTCTCACTTAATTTTCTAGGTTTTATCTGAGGCTTCGGGGGCTTCCCACTCCTTTCCCCCCCCCCCGAAAGGCCATTTTAAAAGATTGGGACATTGGTCTACAGATTATACCTGTAGTACAGGATGAGTGTTTCGGATGAGCAAGAAAAGGACATCTGAGCAATCGGTGGAGCTATGACGGTAGAAGAAAGGTGATAATTTACAGAAGAAACACTCATCCTCATTTCCTCAGATAAATAGCTTCCTCCAGGTGCGATCAAAATATATTTATTTATTTATTCATTTGTCCAATACACAAATACATAGGAAGAAAAATAGACATGTGGTAATATATACAAGGGTAAAAGTGAACTTAGAGGAGAGGATATATGAAAGGAAGAGAATATATAGGATAGGTGAAAGAGAGGAAAGACAATTGGACAGGGGACAAAAGGCACACCAGTGCACTTATGTACACCCCTTACTGGCCTCTTAGGAACCTGGAGAGGTCAATCGTGGAGAGTCTAAGGGAGAAATGTTGGGGGTTAGGGGTTGACACAATTGAGTCCGGTAGTGAGTTCCATGCTTCAATAACTCGATTGTTGAAATCATATTTTTTACAGTCAAGTTTGGAGCGGTTCGTATTAAGTTTGAATCTGTTGCGTGCTCTTGTGTTATTGCGGTTGAAGCTGAAGTAGTCATTGACCGGTAGGACGTTGCAGCATATGATCTTGTGAACAATACTCAAATCGTGTTTTAGGCACCGTAGTTCTAGGCTTTCTAGGCCTAGGATTGTTAGTCTATTTACGTAGGGTGTTCTGTTTCGAGTGGAGGAGTGAAGGGCTCTTCTGGTGAAATATCTTTGGACATTTTCAAGGGTGTTGATGTCTGAGATGTGGTATGGGTTCCAGACAGATGAGCAGTATGATCGAAATATATTCCTGCAACCGTTCTTCGGATGTTTTAGCCTCCAGTCTCCTAATCATCTTTGTCCCTCTTCTCTGCACTGTTTCTAGAGTCTCAGCATCCTTTTTTAATCATGGTCTCCACGATGCAAAAAGGATGTTGAGATGCTAGAAAAACTGCAGAGAAGAGCAACAAAGAGGATGCGGGGACTAGAGGCTAAAACATATGAAGAACGGTTGCAGGAATTGGGTATGTCTGGTTTAATGAAAAGAAGGACCAGGGGAGACATGATAGCAGTCTTCCAGTATCTCAGGGGTGGCCACAAAGAAGAGGGAGTCAAGCTATTCTTCAAAGCACCTGAGGGTAAGATAAGAAGCAATGGGTGGAAACTAAACTAAACTGAGAGAAGCAACTTAGAACTAAAGAGAAATTTCCTGACAGTCAGAACAATTAATCAGTGGAACAGCTTGCCTCCAGAAGTTGTGAATGCTCCAACACTGGAAGTTTTTAAGCAGATGTTGGATAACCATCTGTCTGAAGTAGTGTAGGGTTTCCTGCCTAAGCAGGGGGTTGGACTAGAAGACCTCCAAGGTCCCTTCCAACTTTGTTGTTGTTGTTGTTTATTGATTGATTTATTGATTTATTGATTTATTTATTGATTTTTTGGTTGGTTTGTTTGTTTGTTTATTTATTTATTGGATTTGTATGCTGCCCCTGTCTGTTGTTGTTTTGTTGTTGTTGTTGTTGTTGTTGTTGTTATTATTATTATTATTATTATCCTCTTGTTTTGGAGTTGTATATTGTTTGCACCACAATGCTTTTATTGGAGTACAAAGATTTGGAAAAAAGAAGATGAGAGCGGATTACAGGAGGAAACTTGATATCTGTATGATTTATTTCCTTCCTTCCTTCCTTCCTTCCTTCCTCCCTCCCTTCTTTCTTTCTTTAAAAAAAAAGGCTTAGTTTTTAAATATTTGAAGCAAATATTTAGAAATGTAATCCATTGTGTAAAGCGAAGAATCATAGTGCAAGAAGAAACAGTGGGTTTGTTTGGTGTACATGAGTGGTTGTATTTTTTTTTCTTTTAAAGAAAAGATTAAGGAGGACATTTCTTGGGCCAAAAAAAGTACATTCTATTTCAGCCGAGAATCAAGTCTTTGTAGCGAGCCCACCTTCCTCAACCCAAGGCACAATGAACAATGACCCAACCCAGCTTTGACCCACTCCTCCTCCTCGCTTAACACAAGGAGGACCCATTGTGTCCAGGGAAGAGGGGTGAGGAGTCGGAGGACAAACACTCGTGCGCTTGTTCTCCTCCTCCTCTCCAGCTGGCCTTGCAGAAGTGCTGAGGCAGCACTTGTGCAAAAGAGGCTGGACAGGTGGTTGCGACTCGGGACATTCTCCTCTGAAGGAAACCTCATCCCCCACGGAGGCTTCACCCCACCTTTTCCTCCCAGGAGATTCCTAGAGAGGCCCCACGGAGGCTTCTCTCCACCTTTTCCTCCCAGGAGATTCCTAGAGAGGCCCCACGGAGGCTTCTCTCCACCTTTTCCTCCCAGGACATTCCTAGAGAGGCCCCACGGAGGCTTCTCTCCACCTTTTCCTCCCAGGAGATTCCTAGAGAGGCCCCACAGAGGCTTCTCTCCACCTTTTCCTCCCAGGAGATTCCTAGAGAGGCCCCACGGAGGCTTCTCTCCACCTTTTCCTCCCAGGAGAATCCTAGAGAGGCCCCACAGAGGCTTCTCTCCACCTTTTCCTCCCAGGAGATTCCTAGATAAGCCCCACGGAGGCTTCTCCCCACATTTCCCGGCCCTGTTTCCTACCAGGAGATTCCTAGAGAGGCCCCACGGAGGCTTCTCCCCACAGTGTTCAACTGCCTGGATTTTCTGAAAAGAGAAAGAAACAGGAAAGCGTCCAATTTAGCCTGGCAGCATCATTGCTGAGCCTCGGTGGTGCAGTGGTTAGAGTGCGGTATTACAAGCTACTTCTGTTGATTGCCGACTGCCAGCAGTTTGGCAGATCGAAGCTCAGTCGGCTCAAGTGTGGCTCATGGTATATGGTCTCAATCAATCAATCAATCAAAATACGCCTCTACTTACGAATTTTTCTAGATAAAAACCGGGTGTTCAATATTTTTTTGCCTCTTCTCAAGAACCATATTCCACTTACAAACCCAAGCCTCCGAAACTGCAACCGCAATCTTCTGGGAGGAAACAGGGCCAGAAAAGGCGTGGAGAAGCCTCCATGGGGCCTCTCTAGGAATCTCCTGGGAGGAAACAAGGCCGGAAAAGGCAGGGAGAAGCCTCCATGGGGCCTCTCTAGGAATCTCCTGGGAGGAAACAAGGCCGGAAAAGGCAGGGAGAAACCTCCATGGGGCCTCTCTAGGAATTTTAGGATGTATGTTTATCCCAGGCATATTTAAATTCAGTTACTCTGGATTTACCAACCACGTCTGCTGGAAGTTTGTTCCAAGCATCTACTCCTCTTTCAGTAAAATAATATTTCCTCACATTGTTTCTGATCTTTCCCCCAACTAACCTCAGATGATGCCCTCTTGTTCTTGGGTTCACTTTCCTATTGAAAACACTTCCCTCCTGAACCTTATTTAACCCTTTAACCTATTGAAATGTTTTGATCCTGTCCCCCCCCCTTTCCCTTCTGTCCTCTAGACTATACAGATTGAGCTCATTAAGTCTTTCCTGATAAGTTTTATAATAAGTGAACTTCTACATAAAGCAGGTTTCTGGAAGTCTTCCCATTTTTCTCAGCTCAGATACTCATCATGGATGTC